>NC_089503.1:134566341-134869371 GCF_036850995.1 Saccopteryx leptura
CTCTATTTTGCTTGTTAGTTCATTTTGTTCATTAATTACGATCACTATCATGATATAAAATATTTATTTCTGGACTACATATTTTGATTTAGAGTAGAGACAATCAGCTCCCTGATAAAATTTACCTCAAATAGGTTCATGAATAAGATTTGGTTGCAGACTCCATAACGCATGTGCCAGCTCTGGGATTCCATAAACAGTGTTGCCTAGGAAACGATATTATTTGATTTGTTTGCCCCCCCCCCCCCCGCTCATCTCCCATCTTCATCTTCCCCAGTCTTTTCTCTCTGTCACTATCTAATGTCACAATAGATTTTCCATGGTTGCTCTTCAGAAATAGGAAAGGCTTTCAAATATTTGAAATACCATCTTAATTATTTCTCCAACAGCTTTAAACTTTTCATGTTACTAATTACCATAGATGTTTTTCAGTGCTATCTTTAACAAATTCTTTACAAATGAATAATAATAGCTAACATAAATTACCATGTGCCCTACTCTATGTCTTGTATATATGTATTATGTCAGTTAAAGATCACAATGCCTTTAAAATATAGATATTTCTTTTTTTTTAATGTTCTCTGTTGCCTTTTTTTGTCTTTATTTTTTTCTATTTTTTTAATCTTTTATTTTTATTGAATCCAGAGAGAGGAAGAGGGGTAAGGGGGAGACAGAAGCATCAATCTGTTTCTGTACGTGCCCCGGCCAAGGACCGAACCAGCCACCTCTGCATTGCAGGACAACGCTCCAGCCATTCGAGCCATTCAGCCAGGGTTATTATCCCCATTTTACTGGTGAAGAAATGTAGGTCCATAGCTGTTAGGTGACTTGCTTGCTGTCACACAGCTTGCAAGTAGCAGAGCTGAGGTTTAATCACATAGGTTAAAATGTCCATGTCCTTAGCCATTAGTATACATCACCTTCTGAGCATAGAAAGCACATAAAAAAAAATGGTCTATGAATCTTAAAAGAATTAAATATCCAATGCCTTTGCCACTTACCTAAAAACACTAGGTCATCATTACATGTTTACGGTAAGTCAATACTTGACAAACTTGTCTTGTATTGAGAACTTAGCTTTCTAAATATAATTTATTTTGCAAAGAATATGCCTTCTGGTTTTAGTGTTCTACCTAAGGGTTGTCTAATTGAGGAATATTTAGAAATGGAAGTAAGATAAGAGGGTACATAAGTCCACTATTTAAAAATCTTAGGATTATCTTTTTAGTCCTCATGATCTAAATTAAAAGAGAAACAAATAAAACCCTAGTCAATAAGGAGACAGGGAAGAGAGAAACTTCTATAGCGATAATAGAAGGGAAAGGAGAATGCCAAGAGATATAGAAAACGATGCTCGTCCAGGACCACAAAGGCTTCATGGGAAGGCATTTCCAACTGTTCTTGGAAAGGTGCGTAGAGCTACTGGAAGAGAAAGAGGGGATGGGAATTTCAAGAAGAAAGAACTGGAAATGACTAAAAAGTCATTTAAAATTTCATTAAAACATGCCATGTGTTCAGCAGAGACAAAGAGGAAATGAGTAAATATGACCGCAAGGGATAGACTGGAAGGACGGGAACAGGCGCCAGGCTCGCATCCCTCACACAGGGGACTCGCTGTGTGACCTTGGGCAAGCTACTTACATTCAGCTTTCTGATTGGTCAAATAATGCTATCAGCTATCTCATTTTCCTAGTTAGGTATTTGTCTACTATATTACACATTCTTTTTCCACAGAGTTTAAAGCAGTTTTTAAGGATACATAAGCTACATTTTTAAAATTTTTAAAAATTCAGTGAGAGGAAGGGAGGCAGTGACAGACTCCTGTATGTGCCCCAACTGGGATCCACCTGGCAAGCCCACTAGGGGGCGATGCTCTGCCCATCTGGGGCATTGCTCCATTGCTTAGCAACCCAGCTCTTCTTAGTACCTGAGGTAGAGGCCATGAAGCCAGTGCCCTGGGCCAACTCACTCTAATTGAGCCATAGTTGCAGGAGGGGAAGAAAGAGAGAGAGAAAGAGAGAGAGAGAGAAGTGAGAGGGGGAGGAGTGGAGAAGCAGATGGGTGCCTCTCTTGTGTATCCTGATGGGGAATTGAACCTGGGACATACACACGCTGGGCCGACACTCTACCACTGAGCCAAAGCTAACATTTAAAAAAGTAGATCAGGTACAGAAGAAACATAAAAAAGCACCAGAAATGAAGCTAATATAAAAAGGCACCACAAGAAGAATTATACCTTGGTTGTAAATTTGATGCTAAATTTTAAAGCAACAAGTAAAGCTTGGTGAGTTGCACAACTCAGGAGAAATATCTGTCTCCTAGCATTAGAATATCAAGTGAGAACATGTAAGTGACAAATGTTCAATTGCCCCCTACTCCTCGGGTCTATGAAAGAGCTGGTAAGGAAGGAAGCCTTCCAAAGAGGTCCCTTTAAAGAACTCTCGCAAGCACTCTGCCAGTCCGCCTTTCCTTTGCTCCCTTCCTCTCTACATCACACTCTGGTGTGTATACACAGTGAGCACACTCTTCCACCTCACACTACTTTTGCCTTTAGCCCTTCTGTAGGAAGGATTTTTTAAAAAGATTTTATTTATTCATTTCATAGAGAAGAGAGAGAGAGAGAAATAGAAGGGGTAGGAGCAGGAAGCATCAACTCCCATATGTGTCTTGACCAGGCAAGCCCAGGGTTTCAAACCACCGACCTCAATGTTCCAGGTCAACACTTTATCTACTGCACCACCACAGGCCAGGCATGGATTCTTGAGATAATGACTACTTACTTGGCTGTGGCTGCCCCCTGGTTCTCTCAGATGTTAGCAGATCTTCAGTAACCAGTAAACAGACACATGATAAAGATCTTACGACATCAGCAAAAGCAAAAAATAAAAGTTTAATAGTAGAAGCAAAATAAAAGTTAAAAAATAAAATATAATGGACGTAAAAGTGCTACAACATTTAAGGCCTGTAGGCCATTCAGTCTACAGCTTTCATTTTCTTTTTTAATCTCACATTTTCATGCTTTCCCAGTACCAGATAATTTGAGCTATTTACTTCATGCAAGTTGAGAGAGGAAAGAAAAAAAGACAGTAAAGAGATGTGCATCCTATAAGATTTGGGATACAGCTACTTAATACATCAGAAATAAATTAATAGATAAGCTGTTTAAATACATATTTGAAATACCATCATGGGGAACATCTCTTCTCTTTGCCAGGAATTGTGGCTTTTTAATAAAATTGGTAATGGTGACATTAGTGTGTACATAGCTGTGCACACTATTTAGCAGTTATGTAATGCCAAGATATGCATTCATAGAAAAATCCCTAGATATATATTTGGCAGAAGAATAAACTTTTAAATAAAATATAACAACTGTGACAATCTTATTATTATTATTATTATTTATTTTTGAGGAGTCTTCTGAGAGTTTTTAAAGCATGATTGGAATATCCATGGTTTCAGGAAATCAGTATGCATTCAAACACAACAGTTGAATTATTATCATGATAAAATATTTTTGGATATATTAGGATTGATGGATCAGCTGGTAAGTAAAATTTAAGGGTAAGTGGGAGAGAGGCAGATGTAGAGAACATCTGTGCTTTCTAAATGAGATGAGTCAAAAAGAAGAAGAAAAGGACAAACTTCTGTGTTAAACAAGCTTTGGGCTGTTTTCCAATTCAAGTTTATTTCTTTATTTGAATATTAATAAGAATTGTTGCTACTGCTCACTCTGCAATACCATTCTCCTCCTGGGGCTTATACTTACCTAGGCTCTTTTGGTTTTACAAAAACACAAGCCTCTAGAAAGTATTAATTAGCTTCTCTCTTGATAAGTCAGAACCAGTCTTTAATTAAATGCACTTTAAGTCAATAAATGGAATGACTTTGTTTTTCAGACCTTCAAATTTCTAGGGAGAATCACATACAATGATAACAATTCATATTTTAAAGAATCCCACTTGGAAAAGACAGATTAGTCCGATGTAAGAATCTGAGATATTTGTTATAATGAAAGCAGATATGTGGAGTTTCCGTATTCTTTTCTTCTTCATTGTTTTAATATGTATTCTCTAAGATTGGGGTGCCTTAGCAGTAAGGATGAATTCTTATTCATTTCCTTGTCCCACATAAAAAAGAGCTCAAAATGACTCATGAATGAGAATGAAATGAAAAAACCATTCTGTGGTTGAATCTCAAGTGAGATTTAACAATATTATGTGTTTTCAGCTTTTTCCTTATTTCTTTATATTTTAATAACCCACCAAAACTTCTTTCCTCATGCCATTGTTTTCTTCTTTTCTTCTATATACAGTAATGATAATAGTATCTAAGACTTCAACTTTTTAAAAGTATGTGTTTAATAAAATTCCTAGTATTTCTCTAGGGATAATGAAATTATAATAACAGCATTGCCTTAATAGAATAATAACATTTTAATTGGTTATTGCAGCCAGTGGAGCAAGAATATCATTTCTCAAATATTTGCTTATTTCCTTAGACTCATATGCCCACAAAAATGAGATGCCCTCACAAGTAAGGTAGATTGAATTTTTCTTGTCTTTTTTTTAAATCAACTATGGAGTAAGTACCCTCTTGAATGCCAAATGAGTTTTTAAATAGCTGTTGGTTGAACTTAGTCAAATAAAAGTATTAAAAATATTTACTATATTGGCTGTTTTCCACATCCATCACCACAGACAAAACAGTCTTTTAAGTGACCATAATAAGTAAGTACTGAGTGGTTCCTTTATACCAATCACTCTGTCAAAGACCTTTAAATACATCATCGCAGTTGTTTCTATGAGTCCCATGAAACACATATAATGATCCCCACTTTAAAAATGATGCTGGAGAGGAAAATGACAAAGGTGGAAAAGACTAAAAACCAACCAAAAGCGGTTTCTTAACTTTGAAAAATATTCCATTCAGAGAACAGATGCTTATGCATAGAATTTAAAACACACATGCAGTACTGCTTATTTGCTACACTCTACATCGGTCATTTTGTGCATTCCCTCCTACTCCTGCATGTGACTATAACGAGTAATAATATTAAATTGAAGTAAATGAAGCTATTATAACCAAACCATTTTTGTTCTCTTGATGTGGTACAGAAAATAATTGAACAAGTGAACACATAATACTTTATTATGCACAAAAAAATTAATTGGCAACTGACATGGTCTCACAAAACGAAAGGCTCAGTCATTTTCCCCACCATAAAGCAGCTCTGCAAAGTATATCTCGACTGGGGCTGTGAGTCCATTAGAGAGCACAGAGAAGTCAGCCTGGCAGAGAGAATGAACACGAGCCCAGAGCCCACTGACGGAGGATCCAATCTTGGTTCCTGTACTAGCTGCGTGAAATTGGGCAAGTTATTTCATCTCTTTCCAAGCGTACCTTTCCCTCAGCTTGAACATGTAAGGGCTAAAAGGTATTTCAAGTATGTTTATAATATTTTATTTACTTCTGAAAATCACCTGAAACAAATTTGCCTTATGATAAATAAGATGGTTAACATATATTACTTCATTTACATATTGCTTTCTCTATGTTTGAAATATTTTATTCAAAAAATATAATTGATACTAGCTACTTCTATGGGGGGAGGACTGAGGGGACTTTAAACCAGCTGTCATAAAAAGTGGATAACGCATAAATGGTCTCTTTCAAATATTAACTCCCTTCTCCCTTGCAATTACTTTCCTGGCAGTACAACATTACCTTCTACCTGGCCAATCTCCATTACCAGTGAAGCAAGTCTGTAGTGATTGACAAAATGCTAATTAAATACCTACTACATAGGAAAATCACATAACATTGAAGCAAATTTCATTTAAAGTTTTTAGAAAAACTCTGTACTCTCATTTTGTATAAATGATATACAGTTTATATAACATTCAAATGTTTTTCTCAATATTTCTTTGGAAAGATAAAATTTCTCTGGAAAGATATTTAAATGTATCTCTCCCTCTTTTCATCTTTCTCTCTTTATATGTATACACATATCCGTACAGATCTAAAAAGAAACTCAGATACTTTATTTCTTATTTTATCTATTTAATTTTAATAATAAATGTTATGATTAAATGCAATGAATAAGATATTTAAGAAATTAAACTGTTAGATTGATTCCAAACTATAATTTTTTTTACTTCAATAATTTATTTAAGGCCTATTGGCAAAAAATGCAAATTATGCATTAGGCACATTTTTAAAAAGACTTCTAAATATGTATATATATAAAGAGAAACATTTTCTTTTGCATGTGGCTATAATCCTTTGTAAAGATTTATAATTTAATGTAAAGTTGTTGATAATTATAAGGCCTCAGTTTTTTCATCTTTTCTCATTCTAATGTTGTGTTGCCTATTAAATGATCAGAATTTCACCCAGTTATAAATAGAAATTAAATAATTATTTTCTCCAGTAAACAAAAATTTACATTAGAGAGTCCAAATGATAGGTGTTTTTGTGATAAAAACATACAATTGCAATGTCTTAATGTGTAGGTGAGATATTAGGACAGAAACTGAGTGATTAACTAGCGATTGATGTGGCAGGGTATTTTAGAATTCACAATAAGCTAGAAGACTGATTCTATGTTTTTGTGAAAATAAATCATTGTTTAAGTTGGATTCATGAAGTCACACAATCTCAAAAGGGTATGCACAAAACCAGGATACTGGAACATTATAAAAGAAGGTGGATATTCTGTGTATATGTGTAAAACAGTGGTCTGATCACATTTGACCACATTACAAAACAGGTCTTTTTTCCCCAGTTATAAAAAAAGACTACTTCAAAAAATAAATGGCTTAATATACAGGTGTGGAAATAAGATTAGAAACAACATGAGTTTTGTAAACTTGGTTTTGACCTTAGTAACCCCAATTAAGATTAGAGAAACACTTCCTTTAACACTCTCAGCATGATATTGAAAATGCAATGTAACCTAGTTACACAGACAATGTAATACTCTGAGTGTTTTTACCTGGAGTGATATAGAAAATGTAATACAACCCAGTGAGACAGACAATGTAATGCTCTGAATGTTCCTATCTGGTGAGTTCAGACCAACAGCAGCAGAGAAAATATCATCCACGCTGCCAGAATTGTTTGGACTCCATTAGTAAATATTGCAATGTGTCAGACATGTAAGAAGGAACTTTCTAGAAGCTGTAGAGCCATTAAACATCTGAGGTATTGCCATGTTGGTATAGGATGGATTAGAGATCTCAAAAATAAATACCCAGCTAGGATTAGAATACACATTCAGCTCCTGAACATCTGTTAGGTAAAGTCAAAGTTTTAACTTGACATGAATATCAGATTTGTGAATCCAAAGAGAAAACCTGAAAACTTCTTCCTAGTTTACAATGAACTCTTACAGAAAGTGACACATCAAGAGAAAGTCATAGTTTCATTTCATTAGGGTGTTTTAAATTCTTCTATGCGCAACTTTTGCAATATTTTTCTTTGTGATTTTCATTAATTATTGAAAGAATACTTTGTGACAAGGTATCACAATAATCTTTCAAACTATTATTATCACTCCCTAATCTCCATCTTGTAAAAGATCAGAGAAAGTTCTTCCTGTCTAACAATAGACCCTATGCATCTGCATTAGGACTTTGTAGCAGTCCAACCAGCCTGTCTCCTGTGACAACAAACACACAAAAATATCACTTGGTGATTGAGAAAGACTTTGAGGTGCACCCAAACCTTTTTTACTTGGAGCCTGACTTGGAATAAATGTACTGTATTTGTTCTAAACATTTCTGTAACAAAAACCTAGTCTCTTAACATAATCTCCTCTGTTCAAATCCCCTTAAGGCAACTCTGTAATTACCAACTAAAGCAGAAAAATCTCTGGCTGCTATTTTTGTCAATATGTTCTCTCTGCCATATCCAGCCCAGTTTAGCTTTGCCTTCTCCACCAACAATTACCTCCCAACGACCTTCTCTGGGTCTTCTCTAACCGCTGTGATGTTTTGAGCAAACTCACATCCCTGATTACTTCTGAAGATAACTTGTGCATCTCCTTGGTCACACTGAAATCAAGCTTTCTCCTGATGGCACCAACTTTCAAAACATTTTTATCAGAAGTGTTTTCCTTGTTTGTTATGCTTTTTGGAGTACGTTAGCTTAGTTCCACTCTTCAACAAAGCTTACCTTCACAAACACATCACATCTACTTATCCTACTCTCTGTGTTTCTATTATTTATCAACCTCTGAACATTTTTCTAACTTTCATGGTAAAGTTTATCATTAATCTTCAACAAGCCTCACCAAATTCCCACCTCCATATCTCCATTCCATTTCTACCCTCTCCCACCCTGATATGACTGCTATGGTATCACTTCTTATAAAAAGTTGATAAATTCTAATCCTTCCATTTATCTTTTGTTTATCACATCTGATCTTCTCTCTTTCCTCGTTGTCACTTCTCGTACTATATTCCTTTCATAGTTTGCTGAATTATAGCTCCCTCCCCTCCATCTGGACCAACTTATTTTTTTCCTTATTTAATTTAGACTCCAGAATTCAATTTCTCAACCATATTCACATTAGCGTTCTTAAATATTTTATCCTTGGGCTCCAGAAGTCCCACATTGTGAAACCTAAACTCCTTTCCATTCTTCCGAATAATAACAAAGTCATATCGTTCAAAACTTGTTATACATATTTTCCTTAGTTTGTTTGTCCTAAAACTTTGATTATGTTTGCTCATATAGTTGTTGATATTTAAAAATATTTTCTGGGTAGCCTAACCCATCAGGTAATTTTTTATTACCAATAAAAAATTCAGTAGTACTGTATATCCTTTACCTATGTCAGGACACAGATGTTAATCAGATAGATTTGAAGTTCAAATTTGGTCACTTCAACAAAAAATTTTTAAACACAAACACATTAGGCAGGGTGGAAATATAAAAGAATAGCTATTGGCCCTGGCCAGTTAGCTCAGTGGTAGAGCATCAGCCCTGTGTGTGGAAGTCCCGGGTTTGATTCCCGGCCAGGGCACACATGAGAAGTGCCTATCTGCTTCTTCCCCCTTCCCCCTCTCTTTTCTCTCTCTTTTCCCCTCCCACAGCCAAAGCTCCACTGGAGCAAAGTTGGCCCAGGTGCTGAGGATGGCTCCATGGCCTCTGCTTCAGGCACTAGAATGACTCCAGTTGCAACGGAGCAAACAATTCCCTGGATGGGCAGAACATCGCCCCCTAGTAAGCTTTCTGGGTGGATCCTGGTGGGGCGCATGTGGGAGTCTTGTCTCTCTGCCTCTCTGCTTCTCGCTTCAGAAAAATACAAAATACATAAATAAAATAAAATAAAAGAATAGCTATTGACCTTAAGGAGTTTATAGTCTTTGGGAAAAATAAAAACGCAAGTAAATTTCAATATTACATAGCAAATGCAATAAGAAATGTCTATCAGCATAAAGGAGCATACTATTAAATGATTCATGGAAGGCAGGAAAGTGAAGAGATGCATTCATAGGTTGGTGGAGCTTGACTTGAATATCAAAAAATCTGAAAGTAGTATCCGAGAAAGAGGAAAGTAGAGGTTCTAGAAGAAAACAGCAGGTGTTCAGCCAGACATAAACAAAGACTATGTCCTGTCACCTTTTGACCTTGCATTTCTCATATAAAAATGAACAGTTCCCTCATTTATTCTCAAAAGGCCCATGTTTTGGCAATAAATTAAATGACAGTAAGATTATTTAAAGGAAAATGCTGAAATAATTAGTTTGGGGAAGTTATTGCAAACTTGCCTATAGTTTGAGGACCCTAGCCTGCAGTTTCTTGAAATCCTTAGAGAGTCATAAGCAAAAATGTTGCCTGGTTAGGTTTATGTTCTGATAGTTTTCTCTAGTGGCTGTGTGAGCAATGTAACTGGAGAGAAAATTGGAGGAATGGAAACCAGTTAGAAGGCTGTTACAAGGTTCCAGTGAGATCTGATGGGGATCTCAATGAGTGCAGTCACAATAGAATTAATCAGAAGGGAAGGCTGTTAGAAATATGTAGCATATAAAATCAGCAAATTTGGTGACTGATTTGTTGCAGTCGTTAACTATACTGCAGAAATAATGAATGGAACAGCAAGAGGTCAAGGAAGTGAAGTGAATACAGATTTTGACTGGTTGTGGTTGAGTTGCTAATGGGAATGTCAAGTGAAATAGACTGCAGAGAGTCTTTTATTTTTATTTTATTATTATTTTTTAATTTTAATGGAAAGTTTAGGGATGAAGAAAAAGCCTGAGAGGCATGAACAGCTAAAATTCTGAAATTATGTGAAGTTTCTCCAGGAAATTTCAACATGTTCATAATATCTAAAATTCTGAAATTACCTTTAGTTTCTCCAGAAAATTTCAGAGTACCTTTGAAAACCTGAAGAAACTTGTTTTCTTGATCCCTCTCTGTCTCCTTGTATTGGATGCTCCTTCTACAAGTGGTCCTCCCCCCATCCATGAACAGTATGTTTTAAGACCCCCAGTGGATGCTTAAAACTATGGATATTACTCAGCTCTATATAAACTATGTTTTCCCTATAGATAGATAAATACCTGTGATAAAGCTTATTTTATAAATTAGGCATCATAAAAGATTAACAACTAATAAAATACAATACTGTACTGTAATAAAAGTTTTGTAAAGGTAGTCTCTCTCTCAAATATCTTATTATACTGTATTATACTCACTCTTTTACTTAAAAGAAACATTTCATGTCCTCTCTTTGACATATTCAAACAGCCAACACCACTACTCTTGCATTTTGGGGACATTAGTAAGTAAAATAAGGGTTCCTTGAACACAAGCCCTGCAATACTGCAACAATCAAACTGACAACTAAGATGGCTACTAAGTAACTAACGGGCAGGGAGTGCTTACACCCTGGGGGTGTTATTCATATCCCAGGTGGGACAGAGCAGTACTTTTGAGATTTCATCACACTTCTCAGAATGGCATGCAATTAAGAACTTATGAGTTGTTTGTTTCTGGAATTTCTTATTTCATATATTTGAACTGTAGGTAATTGAAATCACAAAAAGTAAAACCACACATAAGGGGGGACTGTATTATTATTTCTCTGAAGAGTCTTTTTTTTATCTCCATATCCTTCATATCTTATAGCATAATATATCTCTTAGAAGAGAGCAATCACTCAATAAATGTTTATTGAGTTAAGAGGTCTTGACCAGCATAGAATACCATTTCAGTCCATGGAGGAAATATCGTATATATGTAATGACAAGGTTAAATTTACGTGGAATACCACAGGACAACAAAATACAATAGGGTTACATGTGTATATTCCACTAATAGATAAATTCAAGAGTACAACCCAAAGCAAAGAAAAAGAGGTCAGACTTGCATGGAGTGACTTTCAAAGATGAAATACTCACCCAAATAACTGCCAAAAAGAGTAGATAACTGTTTAATCACCGCCAACCTGACAGAGTCAGGTTTTGAGCAACACGGCTCAGATTTAGAGAACTGTAAACTTGGGCTCGAAGCAATAGGAGTTTTTCAATATACTTCCACCAATTAAAACCTGGAATGAATACTTGAGACAGACACATTTTGTTCACTTTGGGAACAAACTAGATTGGTGAGAAACTCAAACTATACAAGCCTCTCTCTACCAAGCAACACCCTCAGCTTGAGCCCCATCCCCTAAAATCCATAAAATCCCCAAGCCAGTCAGCTTGCCCTGCTTGCTCCCCCAAATCCTCAATTCTGTACATAATAAATATTTTCATAACTTCTTAGGGTGTGTGTGTGTGTGTGTGTGTGTGTGCGCGCGCGCGTGTGAGTGTAGCATCTTAACATTCTTAATATTCAAACCAAATTTTGAGTGGGTATTCATCTGAATCTACATAATGGCTAAAACAGTCTAATCTCACAGATTTTGGTTATTTGGTTTCCCCCCTCTGCTTCTTTCCTTGAGCTAAATAAAATGTGTCCCCAGGTTACACTCAGAAGCTAGCCAAAAGGAACTGTAGCTTAAAAATAGCAAGAACTTAGGGGAAAGTATGGAAATGATATTATTATTAGCATGAATTCAAAACATCGACCTGCCTAATTCTCAACTGGCTGTGACATCAAAAGTCTTTATAGAATATGTTCAAATAGCATTATTAGCTGAGGGTGCTGAGAGGAGGAGGAAATTACGCTTTTTACGCCTACATTTGATTGGCCTCTTGCAGTGCACTAATATAAGGGGTATGTGGCACCATTTCCAAAACTAATGTTAAGGAAATTAACATAGACAAGGGAAAAGCAGACTTTCAACATTTAAATAGCACATTCTCAAGAGGAAAAAAATGCTTACAATGGCTTATTTGTAACATAATAAATAGTCATTTAAAATACAACTGAGAATTTATGACGTGCCAAGTAGGATGCTAAGCATTTTATACATAGTTTTGCATTTATCACTATGAAAATCCTATAGATGAGATATTATTATTACTGAGACTTACCTAAAATCTATAGTTTTATGTACTTATTATATGGCTTGAAATCTACATTATTAATGCTATGCATTTTCTTGCTTCCTGATAATTTTTTGAAGTATTATAGGGCTTTATGAAACTCATCAACTGGCAAGCTTGACCAAAAAACCCCAAACAAACAAAAAATGAACAAACAAAAAATACACACACACATCTGTGATAGTTACTGGTAAAATATATATAAACACTGCATGGTATGTTTTATTCATTTCAGCTACATTTCCCTAAAGAAATGTAGACCATATTCTGGGATGTAGCGAGACAATGAAATAAATGCCCTTATATATTTTTGGTAGTTAATTATTAAATTATGTCAAAGTAAATATTCTGGGACTATGAGGAAGCTGTTGACTTCAACATATTTACAGTAACCTTAGAAAATAACATGACCCCCATAATATGTGTAGTTTTTAATAATTTGAAGTGTTAATTCATTACATTAATACAAATGGTATTACATGACAAGTAAGTAATTTATTGATTTTAGTGAGAGAGGAAGGGATTTTAGGAGAGAGATAAAGAGAGAGATAGAGACAGGAACACAGAAACACAGAGCTGTTCCTGTATGTGACCTGACTGGGGATCAAACCGGCAACCCCTGTGTTTCAGGACGATGCTCTACCAACAGATCTATCTGGCCAGGGTGACGAGTAAGTTCTTTAAAGTATTAGTATTCATTATTTTTAAATCTCTATTGTCCTTGAGGTAGTATCTAAGTGTATTGATATGTCCTCTGTCATTGGAAAAAGGAAATGTTTCTGATTAAAAATAACTTGTCTAAGAATTCATTTTAAAGCTAATTATGCATAACCAAAAGGTATATAATTTAAGTGGAAAACAGCAGGGGGAGCTCAAACACTGGTTGGACAAATTAAAGACTGACTTCAAGAGTACTGAAAAATTATTTTAAGACAGTTTTAAAGAGAAGAAAAGAAAGTTAGACTAGAGATGCACAGTGAAATTATTAGTTGCTCCTGAAATAATTCCCAGCAAAATGGTGAGTAGCTACACAGAAGAACACTTTCTAATGAAGAATGCTTCAAAAGGCTAGATAATAATGACTAAGAAAAAAATCTTTAAACATGCACAAAATCACTAGACATCAAGAAAATGAAAATTAAAACTATTATGACATACCATTACATACTCATCAGAATGGTTAAGATGAAAAAAGACATAATAACAAGTGCTGGTGAAAATATGGAGCAACCAGAAAACAGTAAGGGTCGGAATCTGAATTGGAAAAACTACTTGGGAAAGCTGTTGGTAGTTTCTTCTAACACTGAAAAATGCATGCCTCATGATCAAGCCATTTTATTTCTGGGTGTTTACCCAAAAGAAATGTACATTTATGGACATAAAAATATATGTAGAATAATGTTCATAGCAGCATAATTTGTAATAACTTCAAATAAAAATAAAACATGACTATCAGTCATAAAATGAATAATTTATGACATATTTATATGAGGATTAAAATGAAATGCAAACATATATACATATGTATATAAAAACAGATTAATTTTCCAAGTATAATGTTGAGAAAAAGAAGTCAGACATTAAACAGTATGAGAAGCCAGACACTGAAGGGTACTTTCTCTTTAGTGAATAATGTCACTATGGTGATAGATGTCAGGATAGCAATTACTCCTGGGAAGCACTATCTGGAAGGAGGCACAAAAGGGGCAATTTGGAAATATTCTGCTTCCTGATCTAGTTGCTAGTTACATGGATAGGTTCATGAAAACTCATTATGCTGTATGGTGAGTGAGTTTTTCTCTATCATGAGTGGGGTGACACTGGTTAACAAAATTTACAGATTTCAGGTGCACAATTCAACAAAATATCATCTGTACACTGTATTGTGTGTTTACTACCCCAACTCAAGTCTCCATCCATCACGATGCATTCTTCCATATCCTCCTCCAAGTCCCCTCACACCTCTTCTCCCAGCAATCACCACACTGTTGTCTATATCCATTACTTTTTCCTCTTGTTTTCCTTTTTTGCTTAATTCCTTTCCTCTTCCATCTAGCCCTCATGCCATATGATAAACCCAAATGAACATCATACTCAATGGGTAAAGACTACAAGCATTTTTCTTAAGATTGGGAACAAGACAGGGATGTCCACTTTCACTACTCTTAGTCAACATAGCACTGGAAGTCCTAGTCACAGCAATCAGACAAAAAGAAGAAATGAAAGGCATTCAAATTGGAAAGGAAGAAGTAAAACTGTTATTACTTGTAGATGACATGATACTGTATATGTAGAACCTGAAAGATTACATAAAAAACACTACTAGAACTGATAAATAAATTCAGTGAAGTAGCAGGATACAAGACAAATACCCAAATATCAGTTGCATTTTTATATACCAATAATGAACTACAATAATAAATTACAAAGGGAAACTAAAAAAAAATCATCTATAATTGCTTCAAGAAGAATAAAATACCTAGAAATAAATTTAACCAAGGCTGTAGAAGACTGTACTTGGAATTTTATAGACACTGATGAAAGAAACTGAAAAAGATACAAATAAGTGGAAGCATATACTGTGCTCATGGATTGGAAGAATTAACATCATTAAAATGTTCATATTACCCAAAGCATATAGATTCAATGCAATTCCTATCAAGATACAAATGGCATATTACCCAGATCTAGAACTAATATTCCAAAAATTTATGTGGAACCACAAAAGATCCTGAATAGCAACTGTGATCTTAAGAAAGAAGAACAAAGTTGAAGGAATCACTCTATCTGATATCAAATTATACTACAAGACCATAGTAATCAAAACAGCATAGTACTGGCACAAAAACAGACATATAAATCAATGAAACAGAATAGAGAGTCCAGAAATAAACCCACACCTTGAAGTCAATATTTGACAAAGAAGGCAAAAACATAAAGATAATAAAGATAATCTATTCAATAAATGGTATTGGGAATGTTGCACAGATACACACATAAAAGTGAAACTAGACCACTGTCTTACACCATATACATGAATAAACTTAAAATGGATTAAGAACTTAAAACCAACATTCTAGATACATAGATAGGTAGGTGTAGTCTTCATTTTTATTGAGGGTTTAACATTGGACTTCCCATTTCAAAGAAATGAAAGTCCAAAATATAGGATTCATTTAGAAATCAGTAAATGTAAGTCAAATAATTAAATATTTATAAAAATTTAAAAATCGGGTTAATGTTCAAATACAGTTAGGGACATTTTCTCTAATAAAATCTTATGATATTATCACAGAATAGCAATTTCACTGAACCAATAGGTATGAAGCAGTGTCAAGGATAAAGAGAGAAAGTTATTTCTATTTTTTGGAAAGAAATTAGGCGATGTCTAGTTTAAAGAGAAAAACCTGTCAATGAATAAGTTCAGCCATTTTGTTTGACTATATAGTTTAGATTTTCTCATTGTTGTACAAACATATTACATTTAATTTCCAAAGTCTAAATGTGATTTTAAAAGACAGATGAAGTACAAAGTATTCATCTTAATAAGATAAAAATATAGAGGTTTCTCATGCCTCTTTGTAATAATCAGAGGCTATATGGTTATTTAATTACATTTACTTTTTATTAGGCAAATTTAATACTATATTTTTATTTCCTTCACTAAATTTACCATTTCAAATTTGTCAATGGAAATATGCCCAAAAGAATGATCAATGTTTGGAAAAAATTTAGGAACTCTAGACAATACTAATAATATTGAGAAAAAAAGAGTGGAGTCAAGACTGATCTTGACAAAAATCAATCTACCACATCTACATAATGGGTGTATTGACCTCCTAGGAAAATAATATATGATAAAAATTATGCACATTTGTGCTTTAATGAAAAAAATATTGTGTAAGGATGAACAAAATCCTTTACATTAGAGGTGATAGACAGGTGAGAGACTGCCTTGCTCAAACTCCTTTTAAGAATGAGGAAATTTAATCTTTAAGAATCAAATAATTTGTGCAGTTCATATACTTCATTAGCAGAATAATGTCTCCTGCATTTTCCTCTGTATCATAATCTGTATCAATGAAAAAATTCCTTGAGTTGTTACCAATGTGGCAACAAATAAATAAGATTTTTTTAAAAAAACATGTGATAAGGCAACTTGAAAAATCAAACACTGAATAGTAACAAAATAAATATGTACAGTAGGATTTCATGATGGGTAATGATGTCGCCTCCCATCTGGCTGAAGTTAACTATGAAAAGATAGGTTTAAATATCAAAAAGAGGGATGGAGAATCAGTTATAAAAGAAAACTCAAGGTGTAAATCAGTACATTGGGGCTAAGAAGGGTTATAAAAAGGAACACACATCACTCATTATTTAATTATTCTAAATCAGTGCTGAATTCAGAGGAAGGTCCATACCTTAAATGAAATCACTAGGTAAATCAAGCTCTTGGCATACCTTGGCCATAAAATTACAAATGGGAAAGTGTTTTCAATTTAGAATCTGGGTCTAGCGCCACTGCTTGACTGGGATTGGGAAGCTCTACAAATGACCAGGACCCTGTTTTTACAGATGGCCTAAAAAACTGTTCATTTTTCTCCCCACCCCAGGATCTAAATCTGCTTTTAGGGGCCTTATGTACTATGTCTGGACTGAATTAATTAATTCAATTCTAGACTGAATTAGTGAATGAGTAACTAAAAATACAACTATTTCTTTTTATCATTGTTTTTATTGTTCAATAAACACAAATTGATGAACTGTAGTTCCATCACTTACTAGCTGTATGATTTGGGGCAAGTTATGAAATCTCTTTGTACCAAAGTATTTTGATCAGTAAAATGCTGATTATAATGGAATGTTTCTCAGAATATTATTATAAGAATTAAGTTAAATGTAAAGAACTTAGAATAAAAAGGTGTACACCCAATTTAGTTGTAACAATTGTTTTTTATTAGAATTCCTCAAGGATTGTATATAACCTATCTAAATCATAAAGACAGGTAGAAAATTCTAAACCAAATTATTAGCAAGTAAAGCAGCAATAAATACACATTTGTGAGTATAGATACATGTGTGTATGTGTAAGTATGACATATAATATGAAAGGCTATAAAATTAGAAGTTCTAATAATTCATGACATTAATAGATTAAAGGAGTAAATCCACAAAAATATCTCAATAAATGATAAAAATTCTGACAAAATTCAATAAACATTTATGATAAAAATTTAGAGCAAATTTGGAATAGAGAAAACTTACTAAAACTGGTGAAATGTCAAAGCATGACCTTTAAATTTAATAACAAGAAAAGAATGTTTGTTATTCTTATTTCTACTTAACAATTTAGTGAAAATCTATTTATCTTGAAGTAATAACATTGCCATCACCTGGGAGCTTATCAGAAATGCATGCAGACATCCAGGCTCTGACTGCACCAGGATCTTCATTTTAATATGTTCCTCAGATAATTTATATGCATTTTAAAGTTTGGAAGGACTAGCATAATTGGTATAGAAAGACAATAAATATTTTTTAAAATAGCATAAAATTAGAATGGAAAAGACAAATCTTTTTATTTTCATAAATAATATGATTGTCTACATAAAATATTTAAAAGAATCAGAAGAAAAATTATCAAAAATATAACAAAGTTTAACAAATTACTTAGGTTGTTGGACAACATAAAAATATTATATATTTTTTATAATTGCAGTAAGCATTTAGAAAAAGTAATTTTGAAAACTGTTGCCACTTGGCAGTAGTATAAAGATCATATGAATAAAAGATGCAAGATCTTTGTAACAAAATTTATAAAACATTTAAAACCACTAAAGGAGAACCAATAGATATTCCAAATTATAGGTAACAATACAATAACCCAATACATCACTTTTTCATAATTGATCTATAGATTTAGTGAGTTTCAATCAATAGCATAATAGTTTACTTCAAGGGACTAAATAAACTGTTGAAAAAAAAATGAGCAGAAATGATAAAGAACAGACAACACACAACTGAAAAAGAGTAAGACCAGGCAGAGGGAGCTCCTTATTTGATACTTGTTACTATCACACTCTAGAAATTAAGACCATGGACGTTTGAAACTTAGATTTAAAAAAAATTAAAAAACAGGCTAATGGAACAGAATTAGAAACCCCAGAGATAGATCTACAGTACTAAGAAACTCAATACATCTCAAAGATAGCCCTACCATTCAGTAGGAAATTATGGAGTGTCAATCAATGGTTAGTCATGTGAAAAACATATATAAAATTGGATTACTTCTTATACCATGTACACAATTTAATTCAACATGTAAAAGAACTTAAATGTAAAAAGTAGAGCATAAAAACTTTTTGGAAAAAAACCCTGCCAATAAAACCTACTTCTATTTTTCAAAATGTTTCAAGAGAAAACCTATGGGGAGAAGATATTTTCAATACGTATCATTAAGGAACTGCAGAATATATAGAAAATTCCTAAAAATCAATCAGAAAAAAGACAACCTCAGACAAAAATGGACAAAAGATGTGGCAAATCCCAATAATCATATTTCTGCTCAAAATATAGTTACCAGGGAAATTAAAAATAATACCATAATTACTACCATTTTATAATCACTAGATTGAGAAGTATTTATGTCTGACCAAAAAAAAAAAAAACACTTTGCTTTTACAAACTATATGGTCACACATCCCACTTGTTCCAACACTCATTGAGAATCATTAAATCTGGGCCCTGGCAGGATGGCTCAGTGGTAGAGTGTCGGCCTGGCGTGCAGAAGTCCCGGGTTCTATTCCCGGCCAGGGCACACAGGAGAAGCGCCCATCTGCTTCTCTACCCCTCCCCCTCTCTTTCCTCTCTGTCTCTCTCTTCCCCTCCCGCAGCCTAGGCTCCACTGGAGCAAAGATGGCCCGGGCGCTGGGGATGGCTCCTCAGCCTCTGCCCCAGGTGCTAGAGTGGCTCTGGTCGCAACAGAGCGACGCCCCGGAGGGGCAGAGCATCACCCCCTGGTGGGCAGAGCATCGCCCTGTGGTGGGCGAGCCGGGTGGATCCCGGTCGGGCGCATGCGGGAGTCTGTCTGACTGTCTCTCCCCGTTTCTGGCTTCAGAAAAATACAGGAAAAAAATAAAAAAATAAATAAATAAATCTTACATGCACACTCATATTCACAAACACACATACACAGTCATTCAAGGTTAAGACATGGTAAACATTTTCAAAGTCACTTAAAAATTTATTGTTTGTGAATTCTTCATGAAAAGTGTTAGATTCTCAATGTTGAAACAATTGTTACTGAGAAATGAGAAAAAATACTAATGTTCTTAACTTAATATTGTTAATATGTTTATAAAAGAAAGAAAAAATGTTTGGCCATAAGACTTTCATAGTTTAGCATTACATGAATTAAAAATATATAACAGAAAAGGGATTTCACCTCCATTTTCCAAGTCCATCATTAAAAATTCCTTTAGTTTTATAGAAAATGCATTCATACTTCTTTAAAGTCTTTTATTGTAAAAGAAGAATATTACAATATTAATATAAATTACAATAACTGTTCTGATTGAAACTGTCATTAAGAAAGGCAGATCTAATTCACATAATTTCTAAGGCTTAAACATTTAACTTTTTTTTTTTTTTCTGAAGCTGGAAACGGGGAGAGACAGACAGACTCCCGCATGTGCCCGACCAGGATCCACCCGGCACGCCCACCAGGGAGCGATGCTCTGCCCACCAGGGGGCGATGCTCTGCCCCTCCCGGGCGTCACTTTTTTGCGACCAGAGCCACTCTAGCGCCTGGGGCAGAGGCCAAGGAGCCATCCCCAGCGCCCGGGCCATCTTTGCTCCAATGGAGCCTGGGCTGTGGGAGGGGAAGAGAGAGACAGAGAGGAAGGAGAGGGGGAGGGGTGGAGAAGCAGATGGGCACTTCTCCTGTGTGCCCTGGCTGGGAATCGAACCCAGGACTTCTACATGCCAGGCCGATGCTCTACCACTGAGCCAACCGGCCAGAGCCTAAACATTTAACTTTTATAGCTACCTTTCAAACTTTGTTTTAGGCCCCAGGACGCCTTTACTGTGGCTTTGTCTACTTGGACCACATTTTGCTGAAAAACTGAGCAGTATTCAAGTGCCTTGGGTATAAGCCCTGAACATCGACACCCAGCTCAGTTGCACCCTAGTTGTGTGACCTTGATTAAGTAACTGTGCATTCCTGATCTTTGGTTCCTCATTAGTCAAATGAGGCTGACATGAGCACCTATTTGTAGGTTCGTGGCAGTTACAAGAGTTAAAACACAAAGTGCTTAGAGCAGTGCCTGGTACACAGCAAGTGACCTATGTGTGTTTGCTATTATTATTTACATTATGCACATTTAATAATAGATTGTGATGAGGAAAATTACATCAAAGCAATGGTCATATTAGGTGATCTAAGTAGTTTCTGCTCTTGATAGTATTTTAAACTTAAAAGTTTCCAGTGAAAATATAATGCTAGCCCCATTTAAATAGTAAAACTGCAAATAAGATCTTCCCTGTCATTATATCTAAAGAAATTTATTATCTTCTGTTTCCCATTTTCATTAAAAGGTAGCAGGCTAATATATTTATAAATGGCTTTTATTCTGGCGAGTGTTTTTAGCAAGTTTTAATTCTTAGGTATTCAAATTGAATGTGCTGGAATTTGGCTCCAATTATCTCATGATTTTGCCCTAGTGATTAAATTCTCTTACTAGATTGAATACCTATACACACTATTTTTACTAGTAGAAAAATGGCGATTTTAGTTTATCAGCCAAAATAATGTTTGCTCTCTATTATCATTCTTTTGTTCAAAATCATAGAGCATGCTTAGGTATTTTTGCTTGTGAATACTCACTCCAAACCTTACGGTATAAATGAGTCATGATCAAAATAACAAATGCACGTTATCAATTGTCTGTTATGTCAGTGCTAGGATGTGAGATATGGCGGTTGCGTAGGTGAGGGGCAACAGGACATGATCACTCACATCAAAGATCTTATATCAATTTAAAGAGACAGAATTAAAAGACCACAGACAGCAGTGAGCCATATCAAATAGTTTCAGGTCAACATATGATAGGGTACAGGAGTGCAATAAAAAAATAAGAGAGAAGGAGGTGAGGTGTGCAGTAGTCAGAGAATGTTTCATAGCTGAAGCAGGAACTGCAATGTCCCTTGTAGACATTTTTAAGTCAGTTACCCCATCCCCTCCAAATTCAGACAGTAACTTACCAGCTTCATGTTTTGCCATATCCACATTTCTACATCGTGATTTTGGTGCATCTGAGTTTCCCCATACCATTATTTATTTTAAATATTCTGAAGTAGAATACTTTTTAAAAACCTTAAATGTCTTTATTTAAAGGGAAACACTATAGCAATATCATAAATAAAAAGTCCATATCACTTGTCAGAAAACTAGGGGAAGGTATCTGAAAAGAAATAAATGAATGTAAACAGAACAAACTTGCTAGTTTCTATCCAGACAGTGCTACTTTACAAAGGCTCTGGGCTAGAGGGCAGTTTTGCCTTTGTTTAAAAAAATATTAAACAGATACTAAGAAACGTTCGAGACTTAGTTACACTGATATGAGATTTCCTCCTGTTCTTCCTTCCTCCTTTGCATCCTTCCTTCTTTCCTCTGTTCCTTTCTTCTTTCCAACATTCCTCCTTCTCTCTTTCCCTGTTTTTCTCCTTCACCCTCTTCCGCATCTCTCCTTCCTTTCTCTTTCCCTTCCCCCCATTCCCTCCTGCCTTTCTTTCATAAACATTTATTGAGCACTTATTAAGTGCCAGGTACCATTCTAGACACTGGTGAAAAAACAGACAAAAGCCCTTGCCATATAGACCTTGTATTCTTGTTGGAGAAAGATGGTCAATAAACCACGAAACAATAAAAGGTATAGTAGTTCATATGTGTTACGAGAAAAAGTAGAGCAGGGTGGCCCTGGCCGGTTGGCTCAGTGGTAGAGCATCGGCCTGGTGTGCGGGGGACCCGGGTTCGGCACACAGGAGAAGCGCCCATTTGCTTCTCCACCCCCCCTCCTTCCTCTCTGTCTCTCTCTTCCCCTCCCGTAGCCAAGGCTCCATTGGAGCAAAGATGGCCCGGGCGCTGGGGATGGCTCCTTGGCCTCTGCCCCCGGCGCTAGAGTGGCTCTGGTCGCGGCAGAGCGACCCCCTGGAGGGGCAGAGCATCGCCCCCTGGTAGGCAGAGCGTCGCCCCTGGTGGGCGTGCCAGGTGGATCCCGGTCGGGCGCATGCGGGAGTCTGTCTGACTGTCTCTCCCCGTTTCCAGCTTCAGAAAAATACAAAAAAAAAAAAAAAAAAAAAAAGGTAAAGCAAGGCACTTCAGGGTGGTAGGAATAGCACAGAAAGTGATAAGAGAGCAGTGATCTGAAAGACAGAATAAAAACAATTATGCAGCTAGAGGAAGAGATGTCCTGGCAGTGGAAACAGTGAGTATGCAGGCTGTGATGCAGAACATGGCTGGTATATTTAAGGAACAATAATGAAGACAGTGTGGTGGAAGTGAGTGGGTGAGGAGACAGTGGCTTGAGAATGGGTCAGATCCCTGGGAGGTGGATGGTAGAGTTCTGAACACACAGCCCTTTCACAGACAAAGAAAGAACTTTGACTCTAAATGATATGGCAACCCATTGGATAGCTCTGATCAGAAAGCAATGCAATATCACTTAATTATTGTCTTTGTAGAATAACTCCACTGTGTCGAAATAAGACTGGGGGTTGGGGGAACAAGAGTCTAACTAAGGAAATTTGTTAGGAGGACATTGCAATAACCTGAGAGAGAGATGACAGAATATTTACTCCTGGGGAAAATGCTAGAACTAGTCAGAAATATTGGATTTGTTTAGCAAGGCAAATCTACTCTTCATCCTCCTTCTCCATTCTGTAAAAAAAAACATATATTTTTAGCACTTATGTCTTTATAGATCTATTCTTTCTGCCCTATGATTGTAGCCAGTGACCAATAATTATGTTTTATTCTTCCATAATCTGTAGCACTAATTACAGTGCCTTATACAGGTGTTTAAATGGTCTGTAGAGTTAAATTCTAAATTAGTGTGATGAAGGCAGAGGCAAGAAAGTTTATGGTAGGTGTCTGGGACAAGAAGAACCATCTGGGAAGAACAGAAGAGGCATGAGCATTGGGGGGCAGTAACTCTCAGGGAAACTGAGGCTCATATGAGAATGTGTTTTACACATGACAGAAGGAGAACTATTAGAAACATTAGAGGAAAGTAGATTTAAAGACAAAAGAAGATCCATTTCATAAAACCTTCCATTCATTCAAAGAAAAATGTAACTTGAGTGAGAGGTGTAAAGGGCTCAGGATTTGCACATAAGCTTTTATTTTTAAATTGGTAAAAACCCTCTTAAGCCATTAAATCTCAACTACTAACTCACAGAATAATGTCAATACTTTGTTTTGCTGCTTTTAATAGACAGAAAGAACTGTTCATAACCATAAAATATGTGTATATATATATATATACACACACACATATATATACACACACACACATTTATATATGAGACTCCAGTTTCAAAGGCTGGTATGAAATTATTCCTTAGATATATAAAGAATCCTTATATTTCTGAGGTTTAGAGATATGCTGGCATCATGAGGATTCACCATTTTAACTAGGTATATTTCAAGAAGAAACAATAGGGTTCACTCCTATAAAAACATCCATTGCAAAAGAAACTAACGGGAACAAAGGTAGGACAGGGACAGCAATAGTGAATGACGAGCAGCTGAGAATGAGGAAAGAAGACTGAGGCGAGAGGACTGGGAGGAAAGGTGACTGGAAGGGACAGAGCAGTGTCTTGCCTTTATATAAATGCATTTCTGATGGTGAATCAGAGAGACTTGGCTCATCTTGCATAAAGCAACCCAGTCAGAATAAAAGTAGAAATAGATGCATGACTTTCAACCTCTTGCTGGTAACATAGGAAACCTGGGAACCTCTGTCTGGCATGGAGGTGGGCAGAGCTAATAGTCATTTAACAGGTAAAATACCGAATGAATTTTGTTTTCTATCCCAGATCCTCTTCATCCTTTGCCTTCACTAAAGACATGATTCCTACTTGGCCTTGCATGGCTACACTTGCCCCTTTGCACACCATTCCTCACCGGCCAACCATGATGGCCTCTATGCTTGCCTTGAGTGAATATCAAATCCTGTATTATCTGGCTATACCTCAGTTCTCAACAATCCCCGCCTTCTCCCACCCCTGTTCCCCAAATGATGTAACTTCCTTGTGAATTCTAGAAAAGTTACCTGTTCTAACACCATCTCCTACCTCTCCTTGACCTAGCTCTACACTATGTCCTCCTCTTGTGATCCTGAGGTGATCCTCCCACCTTTCTGTTATAATTCTTGATGCACTTCTAATTTTACATCTGTCTTCCCCAGAAGGTAGAAAAGTACCTGGTAAATAAATAGTAAGCACTTAAATATTTTTTAACTGTTAAAGTTGAACGTTGACTATTGATGAACATGAAGATATGAAGACAGTAGTCAATCATTTATTGAAAATGTAAAACGTTTTTATATTATTTACATTTCGTATAAGGTGCAGCTGGCTCTACACACATTAAAAAGAGTATTGAATAAACAAGCTTTCACTAAGACTAAAAGAAAAGGAAACTCAGATTTGGAATGGTTATAGAACATTGAATAATCACTTGCATTCACAAATTAAAAAATAATGCAATACAACTTAACCAAAACAAAGTTCAAAGTAGAGCATTTTTGAGATCAATTCAGCTCCTTAGAGGAAAAAGGAGTTGAATTGGAAGTCATTGAGTGACTCTCATTTAAATATTTGTTTTGAACTAAGAATACCCAGGTAGAAATGTGAGAAAAAATAAATATAAAAGGGGGTTTATTTGGATTGTAGTTTTAAAATAATTCCCTTGAATCAAGGTCAACATTTGTGCTAATGATACTGGCATGCACCTTATTCTCCTATAAAGTTAAGTCTTAGATATAGTTGCTAGCCACACACAAACAGGTCCACTATCTACTGTTTTACACAAATGGCAATCAAGTAGCAAGAGGGTGATCCTCTAATACTAAATTACTTCTAGGTGTGTGTCAGATGTTTGTTCTGTATATTAACTCACTTAGGCAACCGGATTAACTCTTAATGCACAGAAACTATAATTTGAGATCATTTTATTTCCAAGACAGCTGGAGAAATCGCCAACAATTTTCAACACTTGCTTTTTAAAGTATGAAATCCAGGCAAAGAATTTTGTGTTCAGGTGAAGTTGCTTATGCCACCTGACACTAATGATCCACAGGATGTGATTCTGGAACGCCTGCTGTTCTCAGAACACTGCACATTGAGAACCTCCTCAATTAACAGAGGTCCTCTGTTGTTCCTGGGATGTATTTCAGTTAACCTGAGTAAGAATTATCCCTAAAAGGGAGAGAAAAAGGCCAGAAGCAGAACACTGACTTCAACATTCACAGGGCATGAGGTTTAGAAGTATTTAGCCTTGGAACAGAACATCTTCTATTATTGTTCATATGAATATTTATTAAGCACCATCAGTAGGCTTAACTTAGATCCTGCCCAATTAACTTGTAATTTGATTACTAGTCCTAAATGCAAATCCTCTAAAGTAGTAGTCCCCAACCTTTTTTGGGCCACAACCCATTTAATGTCAGAAAATATTTTCACGGACCAGCCTTTAGGGTGGGACAGATAAATGTATCATGTGACCGAGACAAGTGTCAAGAGTGAGTCTTAGACAGGTGTAACAGAGGGAATCTGGTCATTTTTAAAAAATAAAACATCGTTCAGACTTATTTTTTTTTTATTTTAATTTTTATTATTTTTTTGTGTATTTTTCCGAAGCTGGAAACGCGGAGGCAGTCAGACAGACTCCTGCATGCGCCCGACCGGGATCCACCCGGCATGCCCACCAGGGGGCGATGCTCTGCCCATCTGGGGTGTTGCTCTGTCGCCACCAGAGCCGTTCTAGCGTCTGAGGCAGAGGCCATGGAGCCATCCTCAGCGCCCGGGCCAACTTTGCTCCAGTGGTGCCTCGGCTGCGGGAGGGGACAAGAGAGACAGAGAGGAATGAGAGGGGGAGGGGTGGAGAAGCAGATAGGCACTTCTCCTGTGTGCCGTGGCCGGGAATCAAACCCAGGACTCCTGCATGCCAGGCCGACGCTCTACCACTGAGCCAACAGGCCAGGGCTCGTTCATACTTAAATATAAATAAAACGGAAATAATGTAAGTTATTTATTCTTTTTCTGCGGCCGGTACCAAATGGCCCACGGATCGGTACCGGTCCGCGGCCCGGGGGTTGGGGACCACTGCTGTAAAGGGGTAGCTGACTTTTACAATCGATGCCATCCAATACTATATATTATCAGGGGCCCTCTAATGTCTGCCTCTTTCTCACTGGTTTCCCTTGTAGCTTATTTATACATTTTGTTCACACACACACACACACACACTCCTCCTTTTTTTCTCACTGTAAAGATGTAAATCAAGATATACCTGCTAAAGTACACACCTTGTGGTCAACATAGGAGTTTAAAACCCATACTACTGTTTTTCACTTGCTAATGTTTATAGACAATCTAACTCAGTTGTAGAGTTACCAAATATCAGCTTTGAGTCATGAAAACATTCCTAGGATTTTAATTCAAACTGATAGACTTTTCTGTTGGTTTCCATATGAATTTCACACATTTGGGTTTCCTATAGAGTTTCTGAGAGGGGTCCATACCTGTCCTGGGGTTGGTTCATTGTACAAGATTTCTTACAAGATTACATGGTATACCTACTCAGCACAACAGTCTCTTAGAAGACCTCCACTCCACTGTACTATGATCATAAGGATCACTCACTACTATAGAAAGTGGAAAACTGGCTGCCCCCTAAAAAACTACTTAATAACTTTAAGAAGCTGCTTTGGTAAACACACGCCCACGTACGCGCGCGCGCACACACACACACATTCCCCTTTACTAAGAACACTCTTGTAGTCATAAACATTTTCAGTGTTTAAGAACTTTGAAAAACAGATGTACAGCAAAAATGCCCTTCAATTGCTTCCTGTGTGCTGTGCTGCACAGAGGCGCCTGTGGTGTCCGGAGGCCCTGCGGTACTCATCTCCCCATAAACGTCCTCCAACAACGTCACAGGGGCAACGGTCCCACGGAAGCCGACTCCACAGCTGCAGAGAAGGATGTGCTGCAGCCTGATATACAAACCACAATGAGGCAATGAGGAGAAACTCACCACCACTTTCAGTATCAAAGAATGTTTCTTTTCAAGTCCTGAAATCACTATCTGGTTCTCTGCAGACACACCTTGGTGACAGCTAGGGGACCAGGCAGAGGAGACACAGGCTGATGGCCACTACACGTCATTCTCATGGTTGTTTGACTAGAAAACATTAAACCTGGAAGCTTTAGTTAAACTAAATAAGCTGTGGCTTGCTTTAATGCATTTTTCTCTATTATCATTCTAGATAAAGTCAGGGAAGGCTAAATACTTATTTTTTAGTATTTATTACAATTACTGTTTTAGGAAGTTAGCTTCTCTTTTTCTCTAATGCCACAGAAAATATGCATTTGGTTAGCCTTCAAAATAGCCAAAAGAATCTTTTTCCATTGCTTAGTGTTACTTCTTAGTTTTCATTTTTTGTTTATATAGCTATTCCCCTATCGGTAGATATTTTATTCATTTTCATTTTTCACTAATATAAAGAACACTTGGAAAAATTTTCAGTGAAAATATTACATTTTTCTTCTTATGCCAAAATGAGAGCTTCTAAGGGAAAATATAGAAAAGCATAAATGTGAATATTTAAAAGTATTTATAATCCTACTTACTCAGAAATAATCACTGAATGGTTTGGTGGTATGTACATGTGTACCAGTGTGTTCACACATTTATCCTGTACTCTGAGTATATGCAGATACATAAATTTGCAAATTTATATATATATATATATGTAAATAAACCAATGCATCAGTTTATGAAAGTTGGATGGTACTAAAAATATTTTCAAAACATACTTGTTTTTAATCCTGTGAGGCTTTTAAAGGACACAAAACATTCATTTTCCAGCAATATGTTTACAAAGTTTGCATTTTTTTCATCACCAAAGAAAAGTGTAGTATAGCAGGCAAAGAAGATTTTACTTAAAAGTTATCATCCTGACATTTGAGAGAGAGAGAGAGAGGAATGAATGAGGCTTGATGTACTTGATTTAAATGATAAAGTGAAATCTAACTTCCAATATTCAAGTCTTTTTTACAAAGTAGAATAAGGTCCGTCTTTATTCTTTTAAAAATGTTATATGCTTAAGGAGTTAAGGTGTCTTCAGCTGCAAGGAATAATTTTATGACCTTGCTTCTAAATTGTATACAATTCCTCATGTTTTGATTCTGCTGTCACAGACATTTAATTAACAAGAGTCACTGTAGCAAGGGGTTTGTCTATAATTTGATTGAGTCACCCATTTCTGAGTCATCTACTTCTGATTTGTTTTAAAATCAAATCTAAGATACTTGGCTAACATACAATTACCATGGGCTAGGACCTGAAAAGAACAAACCAATTACAGCCTTCTTTGATGCACCCCTGTCTTCATTTGAACCTTCTATTTTGCTAACAAAAGTTACAGTTTTATTCATCAAAAGGCATCTCCTAAGCACCCTTCTATTACATCTGAAATACCAAGTTCTCAACTTCTCAACTCACCCATTTTTTTTCACCCATTTTTTTTAGTTAACCATCAACCATCATCCAGTTCTATATATTAACTGTACACTTAAAGATAAGCAATACTTTACAGAAGAAACACAAGATCTTAGATAACAGAAATCTGTAATCAAATAGAGGAATTGTGATTATGACATATTTAAGGTCACATACATGCGTGTCAGAAAACAATTCATACTTAGTAACACTAGCTACAGAAATCCTACTAGACATATGTATGATAAAGCTTGTTTCAGAAGAACTGAGGGAGCAGGGACAGACTTTACTAAGGAAAGCGGTCTGGTTGGAGAAAGGAGTAAGATGACTTCACATGGAAAGAACAGCTAATAGCATGGATGATATAATCAGGACATAAAAAGAGCTTACTGGCGCAAATCTAACAAGATGGAGTGAAATAGGGATACATTTGAAGTCTTGTCTTACAGTTAGAAAGAAAAACAATAACAAAAATAAAACACATCTAATTGAGTTGACACCAACAGAGAAGAAGTTGGTAGCTAAGCTGAGTATGTTTAGTGACGTGTATGTCAATATGTGACAATACAAAGAGTCTATGTGATTTCAAGTCACAAACCTGATATCCAGGATGAAGTAAAAAAAAAAGTCTCTCTGATGCTCTTAGCTCCTTGGGTCACATTTTAAATGACTTGCTTATCTCTGGGCCACAACTTTAAAAGAAGAATGTTGTGAGATCGGAGTTTGCCTATGAGAGTAACTAGGAAATGAAAAGGTGGATGTCGTAGCGTAAAGGTATTTAACGTAAGGAATAGAACCCACAGGGAACAGACCTTATGGTTAAAGATACAAAAGAGTGTCAAGTGCAGTGAAATTTTACTTGCCCTGTTGGTCTCTAAGCTTTAGAAGTAAGAGCAATGCTACTTGGAAGCTTTGTGGAGGCAGAAGTTGATTCCGTGAAAGCAAAAACAAGCCAGCAGTGTAGAGCTGGCCAAGCACATAAGAGCTGTCTGGGAGAATGGCGAGGCCTCTGTGTGAACAGCGACAGAGGGAACACACTGGCCTTCGAAAGGTCAAGTCACAGTTTGCACTAGCTCTGAACTGGAGGGCACTGGTATCTTCTTCCAGCTTGAAAATTTTGATTGAGCAAGAGGTTTGTACCCTTCTTTGCCTTCTGCTGTATTTTCAATTTATCTTCAGTTGAACTCATAAACTTGACCTCTCAACATAAACTAGTATACCTTAAAAAATATGTTGATCAATTGAAGGGTTTGAAATACAAACAATATATGGCCAAAGAGTTGTTAAACTTTCATAGCATAACACTCACTACCTATATGCATGGAGCTATCTTCTGAGGCATGGGATAGATAGTAAGCTCCTTTGATGAAAATAGCTCCTCAAAACATGATATACCAAACAACTGAATTTAGAATAATGTCAGTTCATCTGGGCCTGTCAGGATCTAAAGAGCATGAAGTACTTGTTGGCATGTTTCATACTGAGAGTTCTAGGTACTGCCCCATTGCAGTACTTTTCACACTTAATGTGCATATGGATCACCTGAGATCTTGTTAAACTGCAGAGTGTAACCGTGTCGGTCTAGGGTGGGGTCCAAGAATGTCCATTTCTACCAAGTTTCCAGGTGATGGTCATGCTGCTGATTCATGGACCAAACTTGGAGCAGCAGGTAAGGCATATTGCCTGTGAAGCGTCATTGCAGAATGTTTATTATACAAATAATTATCTGGGTATCTCTTTGCTTTATATATTAACATACCTACTGACACAGATCACAGAATTCCTATTCTCCCTTCATTGAAAATTAAAATAGATAGTATAATAAAACAAAAAAAAATCAGACATCCAATTTTTTTTTCAGGTATTTAAGAGAATGACTATAGAAAACCACTGACTTGGTCTTTTTAATCAGATTACTCGGAAGTATCAATGAAAAATTCCAATGGCTAAAAATTAATGGCTAAGATAACACTTAATTTTATTTTTATTTACTTAGTAAGTGAAAGACAGGGTTTGGTAATAAAATAATGACAATAGCTTTCTTTTTCCTGGCACTCAACTTATTATAGCAACAATCAGTATCAGATACTGTCTGAGATCCTTTTGTAGTGCTGTAAGGTGTTGGTGGGTGATGATGTTGAGCAGATGATTCCAAAGAAACAAGTCTGAATGTTCCCAAGTTGTTTGCTTTAGATCAAGTTTTAAGGTATCTTTTTAAAAAAAAATTGGTGCAAATTAAATAGTACTATTTTTTTTTCATTAGTTTCCAGAAAATTAAAAAAGGTAAAATGTTTTTTAGACCAGGATGTTTGCTTCCTTACAGAAAAATCAGAATGTGATGGCCAAAGGAGGTGAAAAACAAGAAGGAATCTTGACCTTACTATTTCTAAACATTGGGTATGATGCGTATTTTGCATTAATTATCCACGCAAACTGTTGAAGGCTAAATAAGATGTTTATGCTTAGATTAGAAGAGGGGCATGCCTTGCATGCAGCCAGCTGGTTCAAATGATCACTTTTCAAAATGACAGGAACAGGTGGAAAGTAGTATCACTGGGAGAATGTAGGTGTGGTGGTTACATTTTTTAACTAGCAGTTCTGTGAGTGGATGTTGGTGAGCCTTTAAAGCAGTGGACTTACTGGGGACATTAAAATATACTGTCCCTTGGGTTCTGTCCCCAGAAATTCTGATGTCATTGGTTTGGATGTCTGTCCTAGGCATGAGTTTTACAAGTTCCCTAAGTGATTGAGGTGGGTAAGAACTACAGCTTGAATATACAAGTGAAGCCTTTTTTCCAACTGGATGGTGTAGCTTTAAATTTTCATTCTGTTGATATGCCCAAAACTCTACTGCGATGCTAATAAAACCAAGTGTAAGTGTTATATATTTACCTCCTAAGGAATGATGCAAAAACAAATGAGATAGTGTATGTGTGAAAGTGCATTGAGCTGGTATTTATTTGAGCTCTATTGTTAGCACCAGTGTTTCAAAAGTTTCCTATAGGGAGTAAATACTTACATAAATCACAGGAAAAATATAACAGAGGAACATAATTTCTTCATTTTTATCTTTAATATGAAGGCTATAAATTTTTTCCTAGACACTATCTGTCACAACTTATAACACCATATATCCTTTTTTATTGACACAAGATGAGAGTTTTTTTTTTAAAAAAAAAGGCATCAGAAGGCTATAAATACATATTGGATTTCAACACTATTTGGGGGAGGGCTTTAACTTTTCCTCATAAAATCTTCTTATAAATGGCAAAGTCTATAAATCCTAAAAGACTTTTGTCAACTTTGCCTTGTGCATACTAAATACTCCATGAAGATATTGTAAATGCATGAATAACATCAGCACCTGTGTGGTGCTAAGATATCATACTGATGTTATAATATTTGGGGCTAGTTGTACTGAAGAAGTGATTTCCGCCGAGCCTCAAAGTATGGTGACTGAAATGTAGCAGCAGCAACATCTGGGCAGAGATGTAACTACAATTCTCTTAAATAATAAAAATGCCTAATATTTTTCTTTAGAGCATTGATGTTAATATAATTTAAACAATTTTGAGAAGAAAGAAGCCACAGAGAAAAATAAGAAAAAAAGGTTGGAAAAATGTTCAAAAGAAAAAAACTATATATAAAAAAGAGAAAATATAAAAGTAAAGGGCTCTGTGGATTATATTTTTAGATAATGAGGACACAAAACAAAAGAATCAATCAAAAAGTGATCATTTTGGATACTCGAATGTGAAGTATATCAAAGACAGATAAAATTCTATTTGTAATGTGTGATTACACATTACAATGGGTAATTTTTACCTACTTTTAAAATTTTTCAGTATAAATGGTATACTGTCCAGGTTCAAGTCCAACTAAAATTTCTTACTTCTGTGCTTTTATAATATTTACTCCTCCCTCACACTTTTTCCAGTCTCTTAGATTTCAGCTTTTAGGGCACATTTCTAAGGTCTTTATTCAAATTATTATTGCAGGCTTTTTAAAATGGACTCCCTTTTCTCTTTCATATGAGGTTTATGCATACCTACTGCAATGAATGACATTATGAAAAACACAGATAATTCTGTATTCTTTTTAAATGAGCTAATCTAATTTGCAATATCCCACATGAAGTAGGACTTCAGCTGTGAGTATAATACTGTTCCATATATTAATGTCCAACATATAGGTGGTATATGAACCATCTGGTAAGTGCAATAAAGAAAGATCCACCTCAAATATAAAAGGCTGATCCTAAACTTAGAGAAGATTTAACATAGTTTATTGGATAATTAAATGCGTAAATACACACATTTTACTGAATTGTTAAGACAAAGTTAAGATAGGATGTGAGAACTAACACTGTATTGGCTGGAATAAAGCATGTATTAGCGAATAAGGTTTCTGATAACCTGGTTAGGACAAAGAGCTCAGGAAAAGCAAATGAGAAGCTGAAACACAAGATTTAATAGTTTTAATCAGCTCACAACCAATCCAGCTTTCATCTGTATTATGAATAAGTGAGAATTTTGTATTTCAAATAGAAGCCTTCCAATAATTAATCAAAAAGAATTTACATGTAGTACATCACAGAAGTAGGCTTAATTGTCCACATAATAGACCAGAGTAATGCAAGTGTTTAAAAAGAATGCATTATCAGGAATATATTATGCATGCCTCCTAACTCTTCTAATTTGGTAGCATGCAAACATTAATGGGGTTTTTATCATTCCCAGGGCTGGTGATGGCGATGCTTGTTCCCGCTATTCCCGAAGGCTAGTTGAAATTTATGTTTGTATCTTAATTTCTCTGACAACTTGTGGTTTCTCAAAAATAAAATACATTTAAAGGTTCCATTATTATGGAAAGAAATTTAGGAAAAATTTAGAGTAGTTCATAATTTATGAGATTTTTCTTTAGTTTTTGAAAATCATCACCTTGACATGCAATTATTCTATAGATAGAGTGCCCTCAAGTTCTTTTTTGACATGACAAAAGAAAGCTTCTAACATTCTAATTTAAATATTTTATTTGGAACTACACTTTTATTAATTTATTTTAAAACTTAAAAAAAGCTGCATGAGAAACATAATTCTTTCTCAAGATGTGAATATTTTTCCTCCTTGGCTATTAGAGTCACCTATTGATTTTAGTGTTGCTGTCACCATACAAAATATCTATAGTAAATATGTTTACATCTTACTGTTACAGGGAAATTATCTCTAATGTAAATGAGGATAAGACTATTTAAACTGCGGTTAGATCATTCTGTGTAGTTCTCTCACATTTTCTGTTGATAAAATAAAATACCAATTGAAAGTTAATATGTGTGGTTAGTTGGTAGGTGTCTTTCACTGAGCAAACTAAATTGCTTTCTAGGATTTCCTGTAGAAAAATTCTGTGGCTCTAAAACTCACTTAGCACTTAAAACTGGCATCAAGAGTAGTGCTCAGTCACTATGGGAGTCATCAAGGACCAGAGTGGAAGTTCCTCGGCTTTAGCTTCTTTCTGCATGACAAAGCGGTTGAAAGCACTTACACAGACAGAGTAGGCTAGGAGAAGAGCCCTGATCTCTTCCATAACAGGCCTATATTGCATTTCCAACAGTTCATTCATCATCTTTACTTGGACAACCACAGAATTCTCAGACTCAGCGTGTCCAAATGGAATGAGTGTATCAATCATTTCATCTTAAAACCTGCTACCTTCCTGTACCCCTAGCTCAACGAATGGCCCATGGTTGCTCAAAGTGTCTCTCTTTCCTTTGTTTCCACACCTAATGAATCACCAGGTCCACTGAATTTCCTTCCTAAACAGCTATTTTCTAAATCTTTACACTTCTCTTCATCCCCACCTTTCCACTGGTCCCACCTATGAATACCTGTTTGAATCAGGCCAAGAGTCTCCACTGGTCTCCCCTTCCAGTGCTTCCCCCATCCAGTCCCTAAAACGCAATCAAAGACTACAACCTCAAGGGCTTTCTGTTTTGTTGGAATAAAGTCTAGAATCCTTAGCATGGCTAACAAGGTCCCCGTTTTTTCTGTTCCCCACATTCTTCTTCAGCGTCAACTCCTGTCTCCCTCCAGAGCAGCAGCTGTCACATGCCCTCCAAGCTCCACAGATGGAACCATCTTCAGTTATGTGACAGAGTCAAGAACTCAGTGCTTTGGACTTTGCATATGTCCTTCTCCCAGTCTGCCCTTGCGTCATCTGGATAATGGCTACTCAGCCTGTAAGTTCTAGTGCCTCTTTCATGAACCTTTCTAGACTACTTCATGTCCAGGAGAGTTGCTCTCATAGCATTCTATACTCTGCCTCATCCTTAAAGTTACTACACTTCCTTATAATTGCCTGTTTATTCATCTATCTTTACCATTGGACCTCTGACATCACAAGAACCATGACTATGACCACCTAGCTCATTTATCCAACCCTGGTAAATTATAGTGAGAAGTCTGTGGTAGGTATTCCACAAATATTAGTTAAATGAGTGAATCTGAATGGAGTTATGTACAAACACCACAGAGTTCATATTTTTGTTTATGCCCTTGGCTATCTGGTCAAAGTACTGTAGGAAATAGTATATGATGATTAACTGTTGGCTAAAACAAAGTTACTTCCCTACTATGCAGTTTTACCACCTCTGCCCGCCCCCACCAAAAATCCAGTCACTAGCTAAATTTAAATCCATTTGACTGTACTTCTTTCAGCCTTGGTAAGAACTGTAGCAACCATCATCATATTTAAGAAAATTAAATTACTAATATCAGTCTACCCATTTCTCCAAGAAAATGAAATTACTTCTCTACAGAATTAAAACACCATTTCCTTGAACTTGATGAAGCAGCCAATTTTCTTTTGTGTTTCCTGCCTCAAAAAAGAATATGTGTCTAGACGGAATATTAGTGAAGTTTTTCCATGAGATAGCCTTTTCTGCTAGAACAAATTCCATTATTCCTACACAATTACATAAATAGCTCACTGTACGTCTATGCTTACCTCTTATAAAAAAAAAAAAAAACAAAACCGAAAATCAAAAAACAAAACAAAACAAAAAGGAGGTGATAGAAATTCTAACCCATATTTCCAAGAATAATTCTTCTTCTTCTTCTTCTTTCTCCTCCTCCTCCTCTTCCTTCTTCTTTTAAAAGAATACCATGGATTTATATACTCTTCTCCAAATTTCTAAATATTGTCATAATTCATTTTAAAAGGTGACAAACCAGGTCAGCTTTTCCACATTTGCTTGGTTCTCAGGTTTCAGCACACAGCAGAATCTCTTGGAGGCCTTTTTAAAATGCAAGCTGCTGGGCCCCCTAGACTTTCTGATTTACTAGTCCTGAGACTGGACCAGAGAATTTGCAATTCTAACAAATGCCCAGGTGATATTGTTGTAGCTGGTGTAGAGACAACACTTTGAGGTATAACCGATACATGCAGCTTTGAGTAGAGAAACACATTTCATTTCTGTTTACATAGCTAATATCATGACATTTTGACATGTACCATCCTGCTTTCTCTTGCTTTTTATCTTCAGTCATCAGTATCTAATTCAGTGTTGTTGCCTGAGTATGTGAAGCATGTACTCAGTGCTGAAATTTAATAGCACAAGTACATCATTTTCTTTAAAAAGAAAGAAGAGGTTTCTTTCTGTAAGTTAAAAAAAAGTGGGGAAACAACCCCAAGACTGCTCTAAGGAGGTTTACCGTCAACAGCAAACATGTTTGCCTCAGTTGTTATCTCTTTATCTAGGAGCCAAGCTGGCAATGAAGCTGGTGCATGGTGCAAAGAGTAAGCATCATTTGTTTAATGTGAAGATAGTGTAGCCCTTTGCAACCTTAGAACAAAGAAGGCTCACACAGCCACTCATTCCAAATTCTAGTTCCTTCTCTGCTCTTGCTCTCTAAATGGTGGCTGTTCATCCTGCATTCTCAAAGCACAAAGGGGAAGATTTTATACCTTGCCCCATTCTCCCCCATTTAAACCATTTACGGCTTTAACTTATAGGAGTGATCTTACATAGGCATCTTTAAACACTGCAGAGCACCTGTGGCGTCTCTTTGCCCCCATGGTTCCCCATTATGCCTGTGCTTCTCTGCTGCATTGTGCTGAGAAGACCAAGTTGCAAACTCCATCTGGAGTTGGGCTTGGGAGGAGGGTTATTTTTGTCTTGTAGACTTGCTATTTCAGTCTCCTTCTTAGAAAGAAGGAATGTCTTAGGAAGTTCTACTTCTCATCAGTTTTGGCATAAGCTGAGTCAAAAAAAAGGAAATCAGAATTTAAAGAAAGTGATGTTATTAGTAATGGCTTCTGGAGAAATCAGGCAGACCATACCATGACTATTACAAGGTACTATGTGATGTACCCACTGTTCTCAAAAGTTCTTTTTCAGTGGGGCCTCTGGCTTGTTTACTTCTTTACCCTAGAATTTAAGATAGTGCCCCCAAGTACACGGCACTCAATATGTAACATTTATTGCCTGACTGGTTCTCATTATAGCCATTACAGGTGATATACAATGAAAGAAGTATAACATGACACTAAAGCTCATAAATTAAATAATCCAAAACAGAGATTGCTTCTACAGATAAAGGAAATAAATCAAAGCTATCTTTCTTGGATATACCCTCTTGTCACCCTCCTCTACAAATACATCCATCACGAGATGACTGGCAAATGTTCAAAATAAATATATGTATACATTTCAGAACTTAAATCTCTGGTTTTATACAGTGTGTCCGTAAAGTCATGGTGCACTTTTGACCGGTCACAGGAAAGCAACAAAAGACGATAGAAATGTGAAATCTGCACCAAATAAAAGGAAAACCCTCCTAGTTTCTGTAGGATGATGTGGCAGCATGTGTGCATGCGCAGATGATGACATAACACCGTGTATACAGCGGAGCAGCCCACGGCCATGCCAGTCAAGATGTGGACGGTACAGAGGAAAGTTCAGTGTGTTCTGTGGCTTGCTAAATTAGTATCCGTGACCAAAGTGCAACATAAATATCAGTGCATTTATAATGAAGCGCCACCACAGAGGAATAACATTACTCGGTGGGATAAGCAGCTGAAGGAAACCTGCAGTTTGGTGGAGAAACCCCGTTCTGGTAGGCCATCAGTCAGTGACGAGTCTGTAGAGGCTATACGGGATAGCTACCTAAGGAGCCCTAAAAAAATCTGTGCGTGAGCCCACATCGAACTGCACTGAACAGGTATGAAACTGGGAGAGTTTTCCTTTTATTTGGTGCAGATTTCACATTTCTATCGTCTTTTGTTGCTTTCCTGTGACTGGTCAAAAGTGCACCATGACTTTACGGACACACTGTACTTGGACAACGCCCAGACTGTAAAACATTTTTCAATTAAATTGTCAGGCAGTTTATAAGTGTAAAGGAATCCCTATGAGACATCTTCCTTTATAGAGGGAACACAGTTTTGGCTAAATACTTTCTCAGGATTGTGTAAGAAGGGCATATAATTATTACGTCGACAAATGTGATGGCCATTTCTTTATAAGACCAATGGTTTCCTCAAAGTTTCTTCTCCATTTGGCCATCATATCAGTTAACGGGTCTTTATAGGACTTTCAGCTGAATATACTCACTATAACCTCAGCCTATCTGAGTTTCTGAAATTATCCTGCCAGGGAGGGGTCCATTATAAGAACTTCAGCTGCAACTGGTTTATGTCACTCAGATTTGTATCTATTTAGAGGTCATCCTTGACTACTGTCTCCTGTACCATCGTTTCTTCTTCCCAGATTACACAACCCTTCAGGTTAACCTCATGGACTCTAGACCCTGTGTCAGACATTCAAATTAGGATAACCTCATACCACAGTGATTTATTGTCCCTTCGACCTTTGGATCTCCTGTAACCCAAAACAGCCTAATCCAAGCCAAGCTCTCTTATGCCCTTTGGTTACTGTTCCTCTAATGAGTCATAAGACCAGCCTCCAGGGACATGCTGGTTCTCCCAGGTCTCATCTCGCACCCAAGTTCTATTTTTCTCTGTCAGGTTCTGATTTCTTCCCCAGTCCCTGTTGCTAAAATCCTATTGAACCCCTCATTGACACTCTAAATATTGGCAAGGTAAGGTACCATTTTGCTGTCTTAAGTTTGTTTTCAGGGCTCAGAATATAGTTATAACTACACATTTAGCACCCAATGAGCATTTGCACCAGAGGACAGAAACTGGGGTGGGGGGAGGGCATAGAGGCAGGCCTAGGTGCTGAAACTTATTTTCACAGAATAATGTGGCTGGTGAATTCTCTTACCCAGCAAGGATCAAACTGATGTACTATTTTAGCACTCCTGTCATTGCCACACAGAATTTTATTTTATGGAAAAGTTCCACAATTTTTAACATAGTATATCATCCCCTCATGCCAAGAAGTCTCATATTTTCAAAATTATAAATTCACTCATCAAAAAAATTTGGCATACCATGTATTGTATATTACATATTTATGTGTTTTAAGAATCTTGAACAAATCTCTCTTAAGGTTCTGTTTAAAATACAACCACAAGCACAGTCAAGCATGATAGAAAAACAGAACATCAACTCACAGGAGACCAGTTACTTGCCCCACAAGTGCTGGGACTTGAAATTTTTTTGAAATTACCCTCGAAAATTAATTATGCAGTATATAAAAGAACAAAGGCAGGCTACATTATGTTCTTCTACTGGACAATGTGAAAGCCTCAGAAAGTGTCTGAACCTCCTCCAGAAATAAAAATCGACTGAAGAGAGCAACCCAGAGCTTTCATTACTGCAATCAGTCTGCATGCTGCCAGCTGATTTACGATCCATGACAAATGGAGCCAAGTGAGGGTTATTTACGTTCTGTCCTTCTGCTGTGATGGAAGGGACGCGCAAGGAGAGGATCTGCTGAATCACACCGTGTTTGACTGAGGAGTGAGTGACAGAGGAGTCTTCTTCAATTAATAGCCAGCTGCAGAACTTGAGCTAATGCCAGCAGGGCTTTCGTCATCAAGTGACACAAAATAAATGGTTCTGTACTCGGGCGCTGGCTGTGATGCAGTAAATGAATCCATCCAAAGTTGGAGGAGGGAGAGGGGCAGGCAATTATAATGTGTGATCAGCTTATTTTGGCAAGAGTTTATGGATATTGAATTCATGTTCACCGTTAAAATGCTCAGCTTGATCCATTTAGATTCAAATACTTGTTCGAATATACAGATTGTTAGAAGGGAGGAACCAAAATGGGTAGAAATGACCTCATCAAGGCCATGTTAATTTCTAAGTGACATGGGGAGGGAGAGGGGAGTACACAATAAAGGTTCTATGAAGGGAGTCCATAAGAGGAAATTCTTGAGGGGGGAAAATTATGTCTACAGTGACATAAAGGGAATCCAGAATAGATTTTTTAAAAGTCAAATGCCTCCTGGTACATTTAGAAGCAATGAACAGGCCCAGCTGTGGGGACTTTCCTAGCGAGGTGCCTGTCCCGGTGGCCACAAGTCCATGTGTCTTCTGGCTGGCTCGCCACATTCCCATCTGTCTGGATGGAAGAGCGCCCACCCACAAGCCAGACCTTTTCATTATGGGAAAGCTTCTGAGGTTCCATGTGTCAGGCAGGCATTGCTTACCCATCACTTCATGTAAACACCTCTGCTTTGGGGACTTCTTACAGAAAAACCTACTTGAAAGCATCTGACTAAAGAAATGCAGTTCAGAAAAAGAGCAGCTACTTTGGAATCTAGACATAAAATAAGCCCTCTGAATGAGGACGCAGTAGCAGTGTGACCTGTGAATTCTTTGCTATCTGTTTGGGCCCTCAGTGTTCAAATTGTAGCCCTGGAAATGCAAACACAAAATTCTCAACCTTCACAGGCCCACGGCAGCAAAAGGCTACAGTCCAGATCCACAACTGGGGCCTGCAGACCATAAATCTAGTAAGTGGCAGGAGGGGAGGTGGGAAATGGATGATCACCATTCAGAACCTTGCAGCAAAGAAAACTGGGCATAAGGAAGAAGCAATTGGCAGCCAATTCTTGGATGCTCTCATTCATCAAAGAAGGAGCTCAAGGATTGAATTTCCAAGTTGACGCTAGTTCTACCCACGCCAGAGGGCAAAAGTTACATGACTGCCAAAGGGCATGGCTGCTCTGGATTTACGCAGAGCTACTTGGTGTCCAGTGTGGCCAGAAAGGAGGCCGATATGGAGAAGTGCAGGGAAAGGGGCTCCTCAACCCAAGTCTGGTACTGAGCACTCTCATTCTGACATGGATTTTAGAGAAGGATTCAGGGAACAGTGAGCATAGATAGGATTTGACTCTAAATCTGTTAGTGTGAGAGAGAAAACTGATCTGGCCATTTGAGACTGATGAGAAACAGCCTTTGCTTCTGGCAACACAAAGAGAAGGGCAAAACAGGAAACCCATCGCCACTAGTTACATTTGGAGCAAACAGAGAGAGTCCCACAGCCTCATGGCACCCGTTCTGTTACGGCTGCAGTTGCGTAGTCTGGGAGATCCTAAGCAATTAGCTGAAAGCTATCTCCACAGCGGAGTACAGAGGGAGGTGTGCTGCTAGAAAGTAGAATTAACAAATGCCTTCTCAAATGTCATTGGTAGCGTCAATGGGTGCCCTGAGTATAACTCCCTTCCAAGTCAGCCATTGATAGACAGAATACAGGCACAGTTTCTAGGTATGACTATTGCATGACAGCGTTTCCCAAGCACTAGTGTACTTCTTTCAACAAACTGTAACTCTTTTAACAAGAAGCATTTTAGTTTTTATTTTCTAGCACTCTGTACATCACAACAAATATATGAATGAAAACAGATTTTAATCACTAATATTTAAGACTTTGTTTCTGTAATCTTTGTTATAGAGCAGACACAACTTCTACTTCTATACCAGGAATAAATAACACCAATGGGTATGTTAACATTCTCTTACTAAAATATGTGTAGTTACAGTTCACATATACCTCTTCCATTCAGGGGTTGATTACCAAATTGGTGATTCATCAAGTCCTTTATCTTTTCCTTTTGACATGTTCTTTATGAGAAAAAAAGAGCAACAGAATTGGAAACTACAGTGCAAAACGCATGTCCCAGGCTTGATGCTAAATAACTTATATACATTTTTATTTTTAAATCTAACAGCCTTCTGAGGTTAATATCCAATTACATACAGAGCAAAAGAAGCTCAGTGGTAGAGACATTTCCTCAAGATGGTTTATTTGATGGAATAACCTACTTTAAGAGATGCTCCTACACCGTCATTTTATCCCTGCATTTTCCATTATTCTCTTCATAAGCTTTTCATTCGCCCGTCTTCCTTTTAAATTGTGATCTCCTTGAAGTTGGGGACTACACGCTATACAGCTTTGTACTCTCTGTGCCTGAAATAGTCTCTGGCACCTGGTTGATGGAAATGTCAGGGATAATTGTAAGCCATGGAGCTAGTAAATGACAGCACTGGGTTTCTGATCCAGAAAGATGTGATTCCAAACCTACCAGGTAAAAAATATTAGAGTTTATCAGTGATGTTTGGCAGAAGAATGGATGCGGAGATTACTATATTCAGTTTCATTTTAAATTGTTTATGATCAAGAGGGTCTCAAAAAATACTTCTTGACAGAACTCATGTACCCAAGTTAGCTATTTCCCAAAACTATAGATACCTGGGAACTAAAGATTCAGGTAAAAGGCTCAGTGGAAGGAATGGGGTTTTTTGTTACACATATGAATGAATAAGCATTTGTGTTATTAAATGGTAAATTGGCATTTCATTTGGATTATAGGAAAAATATTCCAACATCCATTTGATTTCAAAAAACCCATATTGAGTAAAACCCTAAGTGCTCTCTGCATGAAAAATTCTAGCTTTTCGTTACTGTACACATTCACAATGTAAATATAGTCATGATGGCATTTTCTTTGACAGCATCAGCATATAAATACACAAATGTTTGAAGAACAAAAATTTTGACAAAATATGTAAAATAGCTTTAAAATCCTGTGAAAACACACTGCAGGCACAAAACCAGAGAAGGATTTTGTGGGCAGCTTTGCTGATGTAGCCTAATACCAGCTTATCCCAGCTTCCTTTCCAAACCTGGCTTCCCCTCCTTCCATCTCATTTATAGCAACTAATGTTAATAACAAAAACCCATTTAAACTAAAAAAGATAAACAATAGGCAGAAAACAGTTGTTTGCCTTAAAATGGAACCAATTTAGTGCTGATAGGACCAGCTTAGCTTCTCCATTAGGCACAGAGACTACCTTGCCCAGAGCCCACAATACTTTTAGGAGCTATGAAAATGTTTTAATTTCTTTAAAATTATAAAAAAATATATAATTTTGCCTAGATTATATTTAACTTGAGATTAATGCAGTTTTAAAGTGTAATTTTTAGGATTCCTCATGGGATAAGGGGTCTATAAGAGTCAAACAGACGTGCATAGGACCCACAAAGTCAAAGTAGTGTGGCCTTGAGTTATGCTACTTTTAATCTTTTTAAATATGCTATGGCAGTATTATTTTTGGGATGCTAAAAACACATTAATATTGTATGCCTTTCATTTCTTCTCTCCCACTGTGAAAAACAATTCCTAAAAGAAACGTTGAGCCTGACCAGGCAGTGGCGCAGTGGATAGAGTGTGAGGCTAGGACGCGGAGGACCAGGTTCGAAACCCCGAGGTTGCCAGCTTAAGCATGGGTTCATCTGGTTTGAGTGTGGGCTCATCAACTTGAGCACCGGGTTGCTGGCTTGAGCGTAAGATCATAGGCATGACCCCATGGTCGCTGGCTTGAGCCCAATATCACTGGCTTGAAGCTCAAGGTTGCTGGCTTGAGCAAGGGGTCACTTGTTCTGCTGTACCCCCCCAGTAAAGGCATATATGAGAAAGCAATCAATGAACAATTAAGGAGACTAAGGAGAACTGATGATTCTCATCTCTCTCCCTTCCTGCCTGTCTGTCCCTATCTGTCCCTCTCTCTCACCAAAAAAAAAAAAAAAAAAAAAAAAAAGAAACATAGAAAATTCTTATCATATAGAAAAGAAAAATCTTAAATTGATTAAATATAGATAGGATATCAATAGATATCAATCAAAAATCCAATTCAAGTGGGTCATGAAAGAAATGAATTTCCTAAGAAGCTTTTTTTATTTTTGCCTATCTCATATATTTTACCTAGAAAGCAACAGCTTAGAAGTAAATATAATTTCAGAGGAACGAAGAAAGATGAACACAATGCCTTCATAAAAACACTTTTAGGAATGCTTACCCATAAAGCTCCTTTTTATTTTTTAACATTAGCTGCTTCAATTGAGTAATTCCTGAACTAGGTGGATACTTTGGAAGAGAGTCCTGCCAAACTCAGTGAGTTAGTACTGAATTAGTAACCTAAAGTATATGAGTACTCATTTTACTCATAGTAAAAAGACTGACATCAAAGCTAGTATTAGGATGCCTATATGGCAGGGATCCCCAAACTACAGCCGCAGGCCACATGCGGCCCCCTGAGGCCATTTATCTGGCCCCCACCGCACTTCCAGAAGGGGCACCTCTTTCACTGGTGGTCAGTGAGAGGAGCACAGGATGCATCTGTGCTCCTGGAGTACTGTATGTGGTGGTGCCACAAAGTGCGGCCTTGCTCATGTACCGTACTACTTCCGGTGATGCTGGATGCATGCGTCAGGGCTCCAGAAGCGCGTCATATCACTTGTTACGGCTAGCAGTGACAAATAAGGAACCGGACATTGACCATCTCATTAGCCAAAAGCAGGCCATAGTTCCCATTGAAATACTGGTCAGTTTGTTGATTTAAATTTACTTGTTCTTTATTTTAAATATTGTATTTGTTCCCGTTTTTTTTACTTTAAAATAAGATATGTGCAGTGTGCATAGAGATTTGTTCATAGTTTTTTTTTTTTTATAGTCCGGCCCTCCAATGGTCTGAGGGACAGTGAACTGGCCCCCTGTGTAAAAAGTTTGGGGACCCCTGCTATATGGTACAGCGTAACTAACAACATTGATTTCCATGACCATTGTGTTTCATGTCAACCAGGCCATGTCTTGATTCTCTGAGAGCTCTGCCTAGGAGTTAATTCTATGTCCATTCATTAATAGGATATTGACTCTGTATATTATTTCATTCTTCCTCTAGCACTAATTAGTCTGTAGATAGACTGCAGAAGAAATTATGAGGGGTAGGTATCAAAAGCCTCTAGTTTTGGAGTCTTTGTTAAGTATCTCTTGGTATGGAAAGAGGCAAGAAGTAATGTTAAAATAAGATTTAGTATTATCTTTGAGTTGTAGTTGGTAATCCATGACCTTTTATTTTTTATAGCAAAAAGAAGTAATAGTATATACGTAATGCCGCAAATTTCAACATTTGGAACAGAAAATGTTATTTCAGTATATTCTAGGTAGTTTCTTTTCAAACAATATAGGAGAGAATTAGAATTTAATACCTTGCCTACATATGATTAATAAAGCAGAATAAGGTAAGAAGATAGAATTATTGAATTATATATGAAAAAATAAGAAACAACTTTAAGTAAACATTTGCTTTTTACACAGCCAAAATTTAGGCCTTTTTTTTTTTTACACTTTTGTCTCCTTTTCGCTACATTGGGAAAAATATAACACTTATCATGTAGGCAGACCAGTTGAGAGAATCTGCCATTGAAGAAAAAGCAAAAGTTCATTTTCCCCTTTCAATATATAATTTGTATAATTAGGCTGTTAAATATATGGTTAAGAAAACCTGATATAAGAAAATAGAACATTAACATTAAAGATTTAGTAATTCTGCTTCATTATAATGAAAAATTCTTTTTTTTTAGCGTGAGAGAGACAGAGATAAAGACAGACAGGAAAGTAGAGAGATGAGACACATTAACTCATAGTGTGGCTCTTTAGTTGTTCATTGATTGTTCTCATATGTGCCTTGACTGGGGTGTTTCGCTGAGCCAGTGACCCCTTTCTCAAGCCAGTGACCTTGGGCTCAGGGCAGTGACCAAGGGGTCATATCTATGATCCCACACTCAAGATGGCTACCTTAAGGTGTTGAACCTGGGTCCTCAGCATCCCAGGTTGATGCTCCATCCACTGTACCACCACCTGGTCAGACTGAAAAAATATTTAAATAGGATTTATTTTTCTAGTTACAGGACATCTCTACATACCTGTCATTCATGCATCCCTTCTTATTCTGACAACAGGAACCAAATTTGCTGATTGAGAATCTACTTTCAAAATTGTGAGACTAGCCGTCACTGCTGGGATGCACCAAGGCCTTGTCAGTCACATGACTGAGTCAAGGCTGGTGTTTAATCCAAGTCCACCCATTTCACATCAGCCCTGAGTCTTCATTGGAACTAGTGGGAAATATATGCTCTCATGTCACTTGAATTACTACACACAGGATAATCCCTGTTGTAGTCTTCGCTGTCATTATCACCACACAAGAAAAGTTGGAGAAAGACAGCAATACAGGGGTCAGGGGACGGGTGGGTAAAGACAGAGGCAAATGACATCTCAAGAGCATCTAATCACATCTCAAGAGCACCTAGAGTAAACCTGCACCCATGAAAACCAGATACACTCTTTGGATTTCCCAGTTCCCAATTTCAAGATCCTATTAACTGCCTTTCTTTTTGCTGAAATCAGTTTAAATTTAGCAACTAATGGGGGAGAAAGGTCTGAGTAATACACTCGATTACCACATGGATCTTTTCTATTCTTTTTTTTGCCAATGTTTTATCTTCATTTATTTTTAATTAAATTTATTGGGGTGACACTGGTTAACAGGTTCACATAGGTTTCAAGTGTACATTTCCATAATACATGATCTTATATTGCATTTTGTGCCCATCCCCCGTAGTCAAACCATCTTACATCACCATATATTTGTCCTCCTTTGCCCCTGCCCATCTCCTCTCTCTGGTAGCCACCATACTGGTCTATGTCTATAAGTTTCAGTTTTTATATCACACACATGAGTGAAATAATATACTTCTTGGCTTTTTCTGACTGATTTAGTTCACTTAGCATAATATTTTCAAGGTCCATCTATGTTGTTGCAAATGGCAGTATTTCATCTTTTCTTATGGCTGAGAAATGTTAAGGAATGTAATAAAAATCTTGGTGCAATATAAGTCCACTCTTGTTACTTACTCCTCTCTTTGTCACCTTTGTATTTGATTGACAGTAAGAGAATCCAATTGTTTCTCGTTGTACCATTGGGGGAAATTCATTCATTCATTTATTTTTAATTAATTCAGTCATCCATTCATTCATTCAACAAATGCTTACTGCACACCTACATATTAAGCACCAGGTACCTAATGAAAATTCATAATTGGTCTACTTTCATAAAATTTACAATCTGTTAGAAGGGAATTGACATTTAATAAATAAATAAATAGACCATGTGAATATGTTGTAAGCTACATGTGCTACAGAAAAAAAATAATTCAGGCAAAAGAATACAGACTGTCTGAGCTTGGTAGTGCGTTTTGTTTTGTTGTTAAATTGGTGACCAGGAACGGTACCATTAAGAAAATGATATTTGAGCTAAACACCTAAAGGGAGTTCCTTACTGAGGGAAGGTATGGGTCCTAAAACAAAGTGTAGTAAGGCTCAACTCAGTAGGGTGTGTAGAAAATGTTTCTCAGAGGAGTTTACCTATGTACACAAGGGAGAAACTCCCATCGATTCCCCACTAGAACCTTCTGCAGTTCGCTCTCTGAGGGAACTGGCGTATTTGTTTTGTTTCACTGGGCAAACAGAAATATGAGTTAGGGACGGCTGTAGGTCCCATGAATCATAGTTTTCAGTGTGCCCTCTCTGGCGTAGAGGCTGTGCTGTGAATTGCTGACTGATTTTATAAAGCACCTGGGGCTCCTTGGGGCAAAGGCACTATGTCAACACCAACATTAAACAGACGGCAGTAATTGACCCAATCCTCTGGTGGCGTAAGGCAAATAAGATATGTTCCCTCTTGGAAGTTCATGACGTCTGCCAGCTTTACCACTTGGCAACCTGGATTAAGCAAGAATGGGGCAAAGCGTTTCCAGAAAGCCACTTTTGCTGCCATTGTATATGGCCTTCAAACAACCACTATGAAATGTTGAGTATTTAACAGCAAATTAAAACTGACTATGCTTTTATTCTGTTATCACAATAACTTACTGAATAACCACTTGAAATATTATTCCCTATAATTGTCCAGGTAATTTCATTATTAGTTAGAAATAAGAGTAGAGTGATGTTCATTTGATAATAAAAGCAGAATCATTTTTCCACCCGTTTCTAGAGTACATGCAAATCTCTATTTGGCAAAAGAGCTTTTAAACATTCCATTTCTTATAGTTTCTCAATGTGAATTTTGATTAAAGAAACTTTCCAAAAACAAGAATGGTTTTTAGAGTTCCAGATGGTAGATAAAACTCTCAAATGTATATATTAACAAGATTTCTTTGTTTCTAAGAATTCTACAGGAAAACTACCTAATTTTAATGTAGCTGTTTATCTAATTTACTCCACACCAAAAAAGGCATCTGTAAAAGAGAATGTGCAATATATATATACACACAACTTAAAAACAAACATCAGGATTTGAATTTTGAGTAAAACAAGGGATAACAGGATAAACCTGATTTTATTCTATTAGTTCCAAAGTACAACTGAAAAAACAAATTAACCATTTTCTCAAGGTTACTAGCTATCATTGCTGTTAGAATTATGAGATACTTTTGCTGAAAGACTTTAGGATTAAATTGGTATGATTCACTTATTTTACAGATGAAGAGACTAAACCTCAGAGAGGTCACTTCACAAGGAACATAAAAATCAACTATAAAGCCTTATGCCACAGCAACACTTAGTATTTTGCAAAATCCTTACAAATGTTTTCCTATGAATTTATATATATAATTATATAAATTTATGTCATTATATAACTTTTTTAAAAACTTTTTTGGCAATTATTATTGGATTGCCTTCTAAAAAGTTTATTCAAATTCTCACTTCACTGCTATTAAGATTGTTCTAAATTGAATCAATATTTGGTATTATCTGGCTTTCTTTTTTAAAATATAAATATTTAATACATTTAATAGAAAGAATGTTGGCCCATTAATTTGCATTTCTTTAAGTTTGGACTTTTTTCATGTTAGTGGCAAATTCTGTTTCTTATGAATTGATTTGTGTTTATTTTTTGGTAAGAATGGTCATCTTTTCTTGTTCCTGATTTCTAAGGCTTTTTTTTTTTTTTTTTTACAGAGACAGAGAGAGAGAGAGAGAGTCAGAGAGAGGGATAGATAGGGACAGACAGACAGGAACAGAGAGAGATGAGAAGCATCAATCATTAGTTTTTGGTTGCGACACCTTAGTTGTTCATTGATTGCTTTCTCATATATGCCTCGACCGTGGGCCTTCAGCAGACCGAGTAACCCCTTGCTCAAGCCAGCGATCTTGGGTCCAAGCTGGTGAGCTTTGCTCAAACCAGATGAGCCTGCGCTCAAGCTGGTGACCTCAGGGTCTCAAACCTGGGTCCTCTGCATCTCAGTCTGATGCTCTATCCACTGCGCCACCACCTGATCAGGTTCTAAGGCTTTTAAAATGCATTATAGTTAATGTCCCTTTAGCGATATTGGAAACAGATTCCCTGGTTTGTCATTTGTCTTTACATTTTTTTACTGTTTTTTGATGTGCAGAAATATATATTTTTTAATACACATATATCTATCGAACATTTTCTTCATTTCCTAGCTCTAGTGATATGCTCAGAAATACCTCCCCACTTTGAAATAAAATTAATATTAACCTATATTTTATTATAGTAATTTTAACTAAATTATCTTTTAGTTGTTATGTTAATAAAATTATATAATTTTTATTTTTACCCAAATCTACTTAATATATATTTTTATGTAAAGTATAAGAAAGAAAGTAGAGCTCATATTATTTTTCCCAAATGATTAACTATTAGATAACCATCCCTTTTCTCATTGAATGCAATGCTATTTTAATCACTCAGTAAGTGTATATCTATATGTATGAATATATCTGTGTATACATACACACACGCATACACACAAGTCTTATTTGGACTCTAGTCTTTTCAATGATCCATTTGTTCATCTGACCACTGTTCCATTATACTTCTTTTCAGGTTTTTATTAGCTTTCTCATGTATTCATTCCCTTAGATGAACTTTTGAAATATTTCTTCAAAATAACAAAATGGTAACTCATTGGTATTAAGTGTAACTGAATAAATTGTGTTGATTAATTGGCCAGAACTGACATTTTTAGCATCTTAAATAGGTCTTCCCATGTCATAGTAAATATGAGTGAAGTTCAGAAACAGTTTGCAAAGATTCAAGTCCTAGCATCAGCTCTTATCAGCTCTATGATCTTGGGCAAGTGACTTAATTTCTTGAAATTCTAAATATCAAATGTTTAAAATTGGAACAATAACTCTAGCCACTTCATTGGATTGTATAAAATTAACAGATGATTTAATATGCAATGTGCAAAGTACTTAAATGCTTTAATTAGTATGAGATATTATTATGTCTCTAAGTTTTTTTTTAGTTATAATTGATTGTTTTCTTCATGTAAAAACACCTTCTGATTTCTTATTATTTTTCTTCATAGGTATAGTATACTTTTGTGACTGGAATCTTGGGTATTTAAATGATATATTATTTCTTCAATTATAACTTCTAGGTATTATTCTTTTATAGGAAAGCTAATAATTTGCTTTCATATTTTGTATTTGACTACCTTACTGAATCTCTGCAATTTATCTAATAATCTTTCAACTAATTCCTTCATTGCTTCCATGTAAATACCAAAATAATTATAGTCACTTTTTATTTTTTACACTATGTTTCAAATAACTGTATTAACTAGAATTTTTCAAACAATATTACATAAAAATATTTTAACATTACATGATAATTTTAAAATTAAGCTAATTTTAGTAGAAATAACTCTCAGTTAAAAATTTTTTAAGGTATTGAGAGGGGCACTATATTCTTCTGCTCTTATTTCACTTGTGTCCTTCTCTTTTTTAAACAATGAATGGATATTAAATTCTGGTCAAATGCCAAGTACCATATGATTTCTTTATATATGGAATATAATGAACAAAATAAACTAACAAAACAGAAACAGATTCATAGATACAGAGAACAGACTGACAGCTGTCAGAGGGAAGGGAGGTTGGGGGGCTGGGTATAAAGGTGAAGGGATTAAGAAATAATTTCAGTCACAGAAGAGAGAAGGTAGAAGAAAGTAAAGGGGGGACAAATGGTGATGGAAGGAGACTTGTCTTGGGGTGCTGAGCACACTGTACAATATACAGATGAGGTATTATAGAACCGTATACCTAAGACCTATATAACTTTATTAATCAATGTCTTCCCAGTAAATTCAATAAAAATTTTAAAAGTTGACTTTCTTTTCATAAACTCTAGAAAAATTTAAATAAAATATTCTTTATTATTCAACATTTGCAAACACTTTCAAAGAAATTCTCTGGTCCTGATGTCTTTTGCAGAGCTGTTTTATAAAAGCACCTTTTCCCAGTTTTTTCTAACACATATCAGGTTACGTACTTCAATTTGTGTCAATTTTGGAAATACATTCATATATATGTACATATATACAGCATATATATATACGTTTTTATAGAGTCATCATTTAATCAAGATTTTTGGGGAAATATTACAATAATTCTATTACATATAATTAATACAATGATCTATAGATCTATAAGTGTGTGCATGTATATGTGTTGTATATATTTATAAATAAACTGTACACATATATATTTATATATAACTGTTAGGTATGACTGTGTCTCACTTTCTCTCACCATAGAAAACTGGAAAAGACATTTTGGGAGGTGAGAAATAAAGCATCCTCACTTCAGTTTTTACCACCTCCCAAGAGAAACACTATCGTCTATCTCATAGATGAGTGCCCATGCCAACAGTACACACCTCTGTGATAATTTTTCTTAATCACCAGGGACTAATTTTCTAAATTTAGCTTCAAAGATTGAGTAGGGATCCCCTCCCTCATAATCTAGCTGCTAAGTGATTTAAAAGGTGTTTCACAAAACTCAAAAACAGTAGGAAGATTTATAACAGAAACACCTCTCAGCTGTTTGTCTCCATTCTTGTAGCCCAGCTCTGGATACAGGGAGTACTTGAGGACTAATTTTGGAAAGAACATGTACTTTTTCCTATTATATAACATTTTGAGAACATTTAAATGAATGCTTAATGAGATTTTAAAAATAAAGACTTAAAATATTTTTATGCCACGTACTGAGAAAAATTAACAGAGCATAATAAACTATACTTAACATTTCAGGACCCAGTGTAGTAAACCAGTGTTTAAAAAAACAAAAGGTAAGACAAGCATTACAAAATGAAACCTGGAGGAACCAGAGCTAAAATAATTAAACCTTCCCTCCAGCAGACCCTCATGTGGTGGTCTGTTATTCGGGGAGTTGATAATGACTGGAGGAGAACATGAAACTTAATAATAACTATAGTTTCTTGAACACTGGCCACATACCTGGTATAATGCTAGGTGTGATACACATTAGCTCTACTCCTCATGACCACGAGAGGCAGAGCAGAGGGCAGCTGACATTGCTTTCACTTTCTAAGTGCCAGGAACCCAGGTCAACAAGTTCTTCATAGGAAACACATCATTACACTTTTATAACCATCTTACAGAGCAACTATTATCGATCCCATTTTGGAATGAGGGCAGTGAGTTTTGGATCCCAAGGTTATAGAGCTAGCAAGTGACAAATAATAAGGTTGTAGTCCTTGCTGCTTACATTATGCCACTGTTTCAAGTTTCATTCAACTTGTTTCTGAGAATAATGACTACCTTGTTATCTGCTTACAACACGCCTGACACTTTTAAGTGCATTATGTGCACCACCTTCCTTTTGAATCTTCACAACTTTATAAAACAAGGACTGTGACTTCCCTCCCCCAGCACTGACTTCATAGAGAAGGGAACTGAGACTTAGAGAAGCTGACCTGCCCAAGATCACATAGCTGGTGAATGACAGGGCTAGTGTATGCATCCTGACTGTTTAATTCCAGCTGTAAGCTTTTAATCACTATACAGAAATGTCCACCAAGGAAGATGGCTAAATCGGGGGATGTTATTTATATATATAATCTAAAGGAATATGAATGAATGAGCAATTGGAAGAGAAGGTTATGATAAAACTCTATGATAGGCAGTTTCCCTTTCATGTCAATATCTCTTCTGAATTCCCACTGAGTTAGGAATACAATAAAACATAATAGAAACCATGACAGAAAAGTTAACCAGGAAACAACTGTAGGCCTCTCAGTCAGAAGCAGCTGTCACTTTTCTAAAAGAGGTCAGTCCACTTGACTACAAAGACTTTAGGATCCCGTTTTTATTTTCAACCCAGCAATTCAGAATGACGCAGTAAAAATAAGCAAAAACAAAGAGTAAGTAAATATCTGAATAAATGTGTTTTTATTCTAAACTTCTGAGGGGGTAGGAAGATGAAACACAGAGTGAAGGCAAATTCACTGCAGAAGAGTATCGGGAAAAGAGCAAAGGACACACTGGTCCTTGGCAACAACCTTAACTCTTCTCTTAAGGTCTTCCTGGTCATTATTCCTCACTCCCAACTGGCTGGAAAATTGTAAGTGGATTGACTCTGCGTGAACTCTTTTCCCATCCAACCCTCTGGGGATTAAAGCAAAAAGAGTTCCGGGCACCACTGACATTGTCAGATTTGAGGTGGGTATGCAAATTAATCCCTATCTCTCCTGACACATCTGTCCAATTGCAATGAGGAGACTGCAAGGTAAATGAGAATATCCCATAACCCTTATGCCTCCTGCAAAAAGGAAGGCCTTATGAAGCACACTGGCCTTGTTTTCAGCTTGGGCTGAGATAAGCAATTGCTTCATCAGGATGTGACGCTCTCTTATCCATGGGATCCTGGTCACCTCAAGTTATTTTCTAGAGGAGGTAGAATGGTCCCACTTCAGATGAATATGCAGACCAAGTTTCCTTAATTTTTCTTAAATTTATCCTAATGCTTTATGTACTTTCTGGCTGGTTTCCGGAGTTTCTGAACCTTGTCCTTGATAACAACAACAATTTTGTACAAAACATAAAGTGCTATTTTTCCACTTTTCTAACTGTGCTGAGTTCTCTTGAGAGGTAGTGCCAGAGGCCTGTACACCTGATATTGAGGACCTCTTAAGCACCTGACAGAGCTGCAACTGAATTCCTAACCTGTCATAACGTTCTGATCTGACTTGTTATTCAAATTCTCTCATTCTCTCTGTATTTATCTGCACACACTAGGTGTCCACTGTGTTAAGTGCCTCTCATTAAAGCAGCACAGCAATCCTAGGAGGGAGATACTTTTGCTTTCCAAATATTAGAACAGGAAGATCGGATGTGGAGATAGGATAAGTGGAGATAGGATAAGTGACTTGCACGTGGCCATAGCCATGCCTTGGGAATTCTGCTTTGCTATATGAGGCAGTGGCAAAGACACAGGTTAGTATAGTTCTCATTGTTTTTTTATCAAAAGAATATGCCACAAAAAAACACATCCGGGGGTGTGACATAAGAAAAACATCTTCCCTGAAAAAACGGGTGGTGTGTTCTCACCTAATCTTTCCCTTGTTTTCCTGCTAAGTTTGGCCACCAGGTAGCTATGAGATGGATAGATTTCCAGGCTGCTTCAGAGGAAACACAATGACCCTTATTACGGAAATATCCATTTTATCTTTATCCAATTTTCCCTTTGAAAAAAATCTGAATTAGAAAAATAAACTTTATTGTTCTGTACTTTTTTGTAAGATACTGCAAATTCTCTTTACGCTAGATTTTAGCCGAAAGACAAGAGGTGATTGTATACCTACAGTATTTTGTAAATCTTCAGGGTGTGAATAAAGGAAGAAAAGAAGAGAGTAGGCAAGCAGTCAAGGCGGCAAACCTATATAAAATGGCTGCCATTTATATTTTTAAATGTTTATGAAGCTTGTTTTCTAATAAATAAAACCTTATTGAAATGCTATGCAGCACTATTATCTCTAGACAGCCTTTATATAAAGGCTTACTACATAATAAGATTAGGAGTAAGTAGAATGTTGAAATAAATGAACTTTTTTTCAGGCAGCACAGTCTCTGATCTAATGATTCGTGTTTACTACATCAGAAGGTTCCTGAGAATAAATATAGACCACAATACGTTTTGTTAAATCTAGTATTACAATATGGCCTATATTAAATTAAATGTTGTACAGCTGAAATTTATACTTTTATCTATAAGAAAATTTTCAACCTTTTCGATATCATGGCATGCATAAACTAATTACTAAAATTCTGCAGCACACCAAAAAATAAACAGTTTACCAATCTGACAAAAAATAGATACAATTTTGATTTATTCATACTGGACAGCTATAGTTGTATTGATTGTCGTCATTTTTTCTTTTTTTAAATTTGATAATCTAAGGGAAAAGAGGTCTGTATCCCTGACTAAATAGTCAGGTACCATATACTTTTAAAAATTCTTGCAGGACAGGGGTTGAAAATTGCTGATCTATAAGATTCTTTGTAACATTCAAAACAATGTTGCAATAACTATTGAAAATAAAACATGTTCTGATTTTAGATGAATTTGCAAATGATGTCATCCTTCCTCACACCCTCCTTGGTAGATGCCTGTTACAATGACACCACGCAGTGTGTGTTACTTCCTGGCCACCTGGGCATTTGGGGGCTGAGAATCTATACCACAGCCCTGTCATCCCTAGTGATTGGCTGAGTATCTAAAAGCCACAGAGACACTGAGCCGAACTGAGGGCTGAAACCAGCCTCTCACTTTGTCAGATATTTAAATATCATAAAATGATGGTTTGTAGGATATATTTTAGATATGATTTTTCAGTAGGTTTATGTCCATTAACGTGTCCTCTGGTGGAAAACAAACTGATTCTTTATCTGGATATAAGTGTGCGAGGACAGGGGAGGAAATAGTTTCTATACCTTAAGACTATGTCTCCCGAGCAGCAGCATGTCGGTGACAGAACAGTAGAAAGGGAGCGAGTCAAAGCCAACAACTGGGGGGGGGGGGCAGGGGAGGAAGAACATACTGTTACGTTAAAAAATAGAGAAAAGTAAAGAAGAAGAACACACAGATTTTTAAGACAAAACTGGAGGCATTAAAAACAAAATCATATTTGACAGCATAACTCCAGGCTATTTCCTCCGACACTAGGCGTGCTCTATTTACCCTGGAATGAAAAGTTTCAGTGCCAGAGTTAGAGAAGTTTCTTCTGCTGGGAGAGTCACGTTAGGGTGATGACTAAGTGCGGGAGAATTCAAGGTCACAGTTAATCACTAAGGCATCACGGACACAGGTGTGCTGCTCCCCATCTCGGAAGTAGTAAACAAAACACGCGAGTCTTACATAGAACTACATAGTGAGAAAAATCCATGGATACAATGGGAGGATTAGGAATCTCAGAATTGCAAGCTAGTCACTTAAAAAACAAAAACAAAAACCTAAGTGCAACCTTGACCGAAGATAACAGGGAGAAAGAGAAAGAGCATGAGCCCAATATACCCACTTTCAAATAAGATCAAGGCTGTGTCATCTGCGGTCATGAGAAAGGAGCTTAACTTCAGTTACTGTACTCATTAAATGAATTATTAACAATCACACCTGTCAAGTTCCTAACATGGTGTCTGTCCACACTCATCTTATGGGACTATTTAATGGCTTAATATCTTTTAGGGAAAGGCGTTCATTGAAAAATGTTTTAATACGTGTATCCATTATGGTACTTACTGTTATAGTTTTAAAGTTTTTAAAACTTAAAAGTAATATAATTCTCACTTCATATGAGCCATGTTTTGATTTCCAGTAATTTTGAACCCACTGGTATGTATGATTCATTGAAATATCATTCAAAAGAGATAATTTCATTTATCACATGAACGTTAGGAAAATAAATAGAAAAAAAACTTTAAATGTTTGTGTTGGAGAAGTTTTATGCTATTAACTTCAAAGCACCTAAGCTTCCAGTGACCTTCTTGGACATAAGTTACAGATATGAGTGTGAATGACGTTGATTGTTCTACATGAAACATCCTGGTGTGCAAACATTTGCAAAGTCATTCTCAGAGTTCACCTGTGATGTCAAAGGTCAACTACAGCTGATAGCTCATGAACACATTCCCCAAATACTAAATATATGTTATTAAAATAAGCTTTAAAGACTTTCTAATTAGGAAAGCTAAACTAATTAAACTTCTTCTAGAATTACACTGGATATTTTGAAAAGTTGCTTATAGAACTCAAGGTTTTTGTCTGTTTGTTCTTGTCATCTGGAATGATGTCCCATAGATCAGTCACATTCTTTAAGTATCAAAATTTCCATTTTTCTATCCAAAGCACCTGGGAATAATTTACATATAAATGAAGAAACATGCCACCCTTTTAAAATACCTGTTTCTTGACATATAGTCTAATAAACTGCTGCAATTTCAAGTCCTTAATAGAGTCAAATGAAAGGAATGGCATGTTAGTTGAAAGAGTTTCCAAAGCACAGGGCAGTCTTGTTTTGCAGACAATATTTCTGTAAATATTTAGTTTAGGATATGACACCAGAGGCTTTGGCAGTGAATATGCCAAAGAAATGTAAAGTTTAATAAATCCATGAAAATGAGATTTAGATATGGTTTATGCATGACTCCATGTTTTTAAACACAGTCTAACCTATAAAGTTTAAATAAAACAAAGATCAGAAATCTATTCCTGATGATAGATGTTGAACTGAATTTGATTTATTTAAAATACTTTTTGTGTGATACTCTCTGAAATACCCATTTTAGGTCCATTAGGTGGTACAGTATAAGAAAAATATACTACCCTGAAGAATATAAACAATTGAGTAGAATAAGACAGGAAAAATTCATTCATTCATTCATTCATTCACTGAAGTATATCTTGAGCCCTATTCTGGGTTACAGTATACTCTTTTGGTGATATCAAGTGAGATCTTATTCTTGTGCTGTAGTACAGTACTTTTAATATTCACTACGGAGGAGAGACAGGTAAACAGCTCATTACCTGTCTCTCCCAATAAGGATGTTAATGAAACTCAGAGAAAGAGCCACAAAAAAATAATCCTAACTTCAGGTTTGAGGCCAGGAGGCGGTGGGAATCATTCTAGAAGAAGAATTACCAAAAGAGACAGATGGTGAGTCTAGTTAGGGAAGGGTGATTCCTGCAGATGAAGCCAACTGTGCAAAGGTAGGACAAATAAGCAGGAAATAGAGAACAATAAACATATTGTTCTTAGAGTTTTATAGGATATGGCAAACAGAGGGAGAGGACACTGGTGAGAGAGACAGCCAAAAGGCCAGTTAAAGGGTTTGTATTTTGTCTTCAGGACTCTGGGAAGATGTTGAAACAGTTTAAGCAATGATTTAGAAAAACATGGCAGGGTAAGATGATACTATGATCCTCATTTTCAAACTAAGGCAGACTTTTCCTGTTCATCAATTTCCAGTTTTCTTCTCCTTCTGACCCCATAGAATTGTGCTCTTTGAAGTGAACAAAGCTGCATTGCTTTGAAAAATGAAATATGATTCTTTTTTTTTCTGGGTGGAAGCATTCAATTGCTATTGCTTGGATCTCTAATCCCTCCATCTGTCGTGGGGATTGTAGATACCGTGGTTGATATGAAGGTGTTGCTCTAAGCAATCACGGGGAGACTGTTGGCCTGAAGGGTCACCCAAATTCACAGTGAGATTGTTTGTTACTCAACTATAACCTTGCCTACACCTCTCAAGTCATGAGGATATTCTTATAATTAACAAGCTATCGCCCATGATTTGTAATTTATGCAATGAAAACAAGTTTGGTATGTCCCTTCTTAGAACTGTTCACCTGTCAAAAGGAACTTTCTTCCACTGCTAACTCAAATGACTCCTTCCAGGTTTTGGAAGTGGCAGAAAATAGAGTATTTGCTTATTTATTTCCTTATAATTAGTTTTTGTTTGGAATTTTGAAAAATTCAGGGTAAAATGAAGAGGGTGTGCATTTATTTTAATAACTTTCAAAAAGAAGCAGTACCTTGGTAAATGGTAGCAGTGTGACAACATTTTGAAAGAACAGTTTCAATCCTAAAAGTAAAGATTGTATAGGTTGGCATGTACTTTATTCTTTGTGCTTTCTGACTGCTGCTTGTGTACCGCTTGCTTCTCAGCACCAATTTTTTGTCTACCTCATATATCAGCAAACGTTTAAGAGTGTTGGAGAATGCAGAGGAAGCCAGAGTCTTCTTTCTCAGAGATGCGTCTAAATATCTTCTTTTAAACCAGGAGAGTTCACCGATAGGCCCTTCTTTGGATGCTGTTAAACCTCCTATACCAGCAGGGATTTACTATTCATATCACAAGAGGGAAATTGCTTATTCTTATGCTTATAAAATCAGATAATTTATCTCATTTAGAATGTTACATGGATTAGGTCTCAGGAGAGGAACATACTTATGTCCATATATTATACAAATAAGATATGTTTAAAAAGATGGTAGTGTAGAAAACACTTCCTGAAATGACAAGATGTAAATTTGGCTGTAAAATCAGAATGCCTTAGCTAATCCTTTGAGACTTGGCCAAGATGATCCCTTCGGTAAAGAATCTAACCCTTTCAAATTGCATGAAAATTAGAAGACAAATGAAGATGTTATGGATGGAAATTCATTTCTAAATAAACTACTGGGATGGAAAGCGTTAGGATAATAGCTTTTTTAAAATTATTTTTTCTCTATGTCACTCATAATGATCTCAAATGTATGGACGTTGAAATAAAATATACTTATCTATTTAGGTTAGAGTTCTCTTTTAGGAAAACCCTCAGAGTGTTTTTTATAGAAAAACAAGAGTACTGTAAACAAAGCAGAACCTTAACGTGAAACTGATGTTAGTGGTCAAGGAAAGCATCCTCTTTTATATTTTCTATGCACTATATACAGAGAAAGAAAATTTATTTCTCTCTGTGTGTGTCACATGGTAACTATATCTCACCAGAACTAAATCCTTAGGACAATAGGGCAGGCTATTGTGAGATCCTTTACATGGCTTAGCCATTTTGTGAGATCAGAGATAGCGATTAGCCCAGAAGTCCTTCTCATTTCCTTTCCAGTGGTGTTTAGCTATTGACATATATTAAACTGCATGTGATTTAGTTGCCCAATTCAGAAAAAGGAGCTGTCGGTTTTATGATTCAAACTGTGTTGCTAGAGAGCTCCAAGCTGGCATGTCCCCGCTGGGCATTGCCACTTCACTGAGGAAGTGGCTGGGTGGGGTGGTGACAAGTGTCTGCCTCTCTGCTGAGCGAGTGATCTCAGCAGGCTGGGGCGCAGAAGAGAAGGGTTGCCATGGGAAGTGCTTAGCGGAGGACCTAGAGAGATCTTAGAGTCAAAGAAGTCTGAGAAGCAAAAGGTCTCACAACATTTTAGTCCCCAAGGTTGAGCAGCAGGACTCATCAACAGAGAGAGAAGCACATTAGTGAACACAACTTTCCAATAAGAATGTGATCCCCTGTGGCCACACCAGTCAACGAGAAGATACCCTGAAACATTCACTTAACTGAAACTTAGAGATGTCATCTGGGTGCAAGGGACCCCTCCAGGCTGGGAGGGAATTACAATGAGTGACGTGTGCTGAGTAGTCAGTAGTCATTCCGTACCAGACATGGTTGTTAGTGCTTTTCGGACATTAACTTATTCACACTTCACAAGCACTCTCCGTGGTAACTATGTAACTCGTCCCATTGTACAGAAGCAGAGGTGTAGAAAAGTGAAGGACCTTGCCAGAGGTGACACAACTAGGACAGAGAACAGCCAGAGTGTCAGCACAAGATGCTGGCCTCATGGACCTGCGCACTTAGCTACTAAGCTTGAACAGCTCTCAGAGAAGAAATTACAAAGTAGAAAATTCCAACTTGTTGCTTCCAAGAGGAGACCCAGGTTATACACCACATGAAAAGATGATGAACATGAAAATACAGAAAACACAGATGCCAGGTGACGGCTAGGAAATATGTGGTTGTTGAAATAGGTCCACGGGAAAAGAGGTTATAAGAAGCAAAGAACTGGAGAGGTGGGTCCGTGAACTGGATGTGAGTAAGTGGGGACTGTGTCGTCGCATGCGCTGAGCCAGCGTGGCCTGAGTTAAAATCCTGGCCCTGCCATTTACAAGCTGTGTGCACTTGGTAAGTAACCCAGTTCTTCATGTTTCAGTCCCCCTATCAGCAAGGACAGTAAAACCTATTTCAAAGAATGTTTATGAATTTAAGAAAAATTTCTTAAGTATAGGTCTTAGCATAGTGTCTGGCATAAGGTAAACACTTAATAGTTTTATTATTATTCAACTAGGGTTGATGGGAAGAGGATTTCAGATGAGGGGAAAGGCGTGTGAAGTGAATCTGCAAAAGCCAGAAAGACACCTTCTGCTCGCTCAGTTCAAGCTGCCCGGATGGGTTATGTGTCTGACTTCAGCTTAGAAGTGACAGAGAAGCTCCTGGAATGGTCACTAGGGGGTCTCAAAGCTCTGAAAAGTTGTACGTGGTCATTTTGATCCATAAGTATTACAGGTTTTGTGCAAAGACATGAGTATATGAAAAAAGTCAGAGACAAGTGATTAAGGAAAATCCATTCTATTTATGGTGATAGTCTGGCCTGGAGGACACTCGCCAGTTAGAGCTCCACTTGTGCAAACGATTATGGAGAACTTGAGATGACTGACCCAAAGAGCAGAAAATAGGGATTAATTTATTAACCACAGAGATATTTGTCAGATACCAAATAGGAGCCAAAGTCTACGCTGGGTTTTAGGTTATACAATGAATGAGGAGCCCCTAGGAAACTCAGTTTTGTGATGGAGACATAAGAAAATGGCATGTATAATCCTATTTGAGAAGTAGTATTTAAAAACCAAAACAAAAGGCAGTGCACAGGCTGTAGGGGAAGCACAGAGACTTAGCATAAAACACAGAGACTTAGGAGGCACAGAGACATAGGCTACATAGAAGGGTGGGGGTGGGGAACACTCCCAAGAAGAGACAAGTCTTCAGAGTAGTCTCAAAGGAAGAGGCAGGTCTGACAGAGCGGATGGGGGGAGGAGAGTGAAGAGACATCCTGAGCAGATGAAAGAGCATGGACAAAGCCTGACAAATAAAATAAGATGATATATTTAAGGAGTTGCAAAACACTTCCCACAAACAGGGTGCAGTGGGGTGTGGCTCACGAGGTTGAGAAATAGTGTGCTAAAGACACTGGAGCCGCACAGAAGAATGTGTGGATGAGGGATGGGCTTGGCTTTCCCCTTTGGAGAAGTCCCTGTGGAAGGGGAGGGGAGGAGAATGGGGAAGTGGTGAGACTGGAGGCCTATAAACTACTTAGAAACTTATTTCACAAAGCCCAGGAGAGAAATAGTTTCAGTGTCACTGGGTGACAAAAAGAGGGGCTCAATTAATGGACTATGGCACCAACTTAATGAGAAATGGTAAAGCTCCAGACCCTCCTTAGCTTCAGATACAGATGGCGAAGCGATCAGGCAGGTGAAAGCCCCAGACAGATGCTCAAGATGATTACAGTGCAGAACGCCTAAGTGCAGCTGTCCCTCCCTATTGCTTTCTCCTTCCTACCCTCTGCCACGGTCTCCCTCCCCACCCTCTGGGACACCTCCCCTAATGGAAGCGGAGTGCGTGAGTAGTGGGAAGATAGCCAAGACAGCAGAGGGCAATGAAGAGAGACAAGGAGATGCAGAAAACACTCAGGAAAAAAAAAAATCAAGGAGACAGCTAGTGCTTTTGCTAATGCCACTAGTAAAATGAAATGCAAAAATAAAACTTTATGTATAAATATAAACACATGCTTATGTGTATGTAGAATCACCTTCTCAGCCAGAAGAATCTTTTTACCACACTGAGAAGTGTTAGGGGCTTGGTTGACTGGCACTTGGTTTTCCCCTTGGAAAGATGGGTCGGAATTTGACTTTTAGAGGAACATAGATGAGAAGTGCATTCTTGGTCTTGGAAATGCAATGGTTGCCCATCAAGGGTCTCAGCATGGCTCACAAGGCCTGGATGGGCTGGCCCTACCCACCCGCTTAGCCTCATCTCCTACCTCTGTGCCTGACCCCACTCTGGCTATTGTGGCTTCTTTTACATTCACTACTCACCACTTGTTCATTTACTACATAAGGTTCTCTTTAGTCTTTCTTGTCTTTCTTCTCCTGGTTAATTCTTATTGATCCTTCAAGCCACAGATTGAACATCCATTTCCCAGGGAAGCCATTGCTGATCTCCCTGACCAGGTCATATATTCCCTCATAGATTCTTTGATGACTTTGTGCTTCTCTTGCATAGCATCTGTCCCAGTTACAGTGTCATGCACACAAGTGTGTGTGTGTGTGTGTGTGTGTGTGTGTGTGTGTGTGTGATGATCTGATGAATGCTTCTCTTATTGTATATCTATGTAGGCAGGAACTCTGTCTGATTTTGCATATCATTTAACCTTCAATGTCTACAAATGACTGGGAAACAGAAATGGGCATGGGGCTATGATGTGGGGGTGTGGTAAGGAGTTGTGGGAGCTGAACCTGAAAAGAGGAGTCAGAGAGCAATTTACTCTGTTGCCACGGAAGTATGCGCACATGATAGTTCTTTTTTTGGACTGAATGGAAAATATAGCTTTGAAAATTTGTATTGAGCTTTTTTTTTTTTTAATTTTGTAGGATCCTAGAATCTTAGACTACAAACAAACGCCCTGATGGGTAGTCTACTTTTGTTAGAGCTCAAAGAGAAGTGAGTAGTCTTGAGTCTTATAATTCTTTTCTTTTTTTTTTTTTGTATTTTTCTGAAGCTGGAAACGGGGAGAGACAGTCAGACAGACTCCCGCATGCACCCGACCGGGATCCACCCGGCACGCCCACCAAGGGGCGACGCTCTGCCCACCAGGGGGCAATGCTCTGCCCCTCTGGGCTGTAGCTCTGTCGCGACCAGAGCCACTCCAGCACCTGGGGCAGAGGCCAAGGAGCCATCCCCAGTGCCCGGGCCATCTTTGCTTCAATGGAGCCTCGCTGCGAGAGGTGAAGAGAGAGACAGAGAGGAAGGAGAGGGGGAGGGGTGGAGAAGCAGATGGGCACTTCTCCTGTGTGCCCTGGCCGGGAATCGAACCCAGGACTTCTGCACGCCAGGCTGACACTCTACCACTGAGCCAACCGGCCAGGGCCGAGTCTTATAATTCTTATATTATATGTTTTCTATATTAGCTTTAAACCTAACAAAAAAGTTAATGAGAATTAGAAGCTTATTAGGTATTTTATGCAAGATCTTGCCATTATTTTCTTTGGAATATTCATTGAAAGTATGGCTCATTATAAAAAATCCATTCTTCAGTGTGTTTCTAACCATCTGGCCACCTCATAAAGACTAAACTGAATGTCTGAAGCCAAATCCCCATTTTCCTTTGTGTTTACAAGGAGTCTCCGTAAATCAGAGCGCAGCCAGTGAAGCTACTCTTGTCTTGAGTTACCTGCAGGAGATGTCCAACATGCAGTTCTTTGGCATTTCTCCAGGAAGTACAAAGGTAAGAAATGTGAAACTCAAATTAATCAATTTCCATAATATAAATACAGTCCTCACATAGGGGGTATGTTTATGAGAAAAGAAGGTTAGAGCAATAAACTTAAATTATGGAAATATCTGAGAACTTAAAAATAATTTCCAAATTACTATGAACAATATTAAGTTGACTATCAATCATTATATACAGAAAAGATTCAGGACCTAGACACTATTGTAAAGTCATGAATTTGTAGGGTAAAAAATAGTTTTTTTGGAGAAAAAACTTTTTTAAGCTGTTAATAAAAAATCAGCTTTTATTTTTATATTTCAACGTCAGTCAGAATAAACAGAACAATTCTACTGGAAATGAACAATGGTGGATGGTGGGAGTTTTTCCACTGTGTACTGGGAACTTCCAACTAAGCAAGGGGAAGAAGCTACAATAATCCATGTCCGTGATTTTCAACCGGTGTGCTGCAATAATTTTTAAAACAGGCAATACCCAATTATTTAGTCAGGGGCACTGACCTCTTTTCCCTTAGGCTGTCACATAAAAAAATGACAACAGCCAACACAACAAATAGCCATCTGGTGTAAATGAATCAAAATTATATCTATTTTGGCCCTGGCCAGGTTGCTCAGTGGATAAAGCATCAACCTGGTGTGCCACAGATTGCGAGTTCAACCCCCAACCAGGGCACTTACAAAAAGCAATCAGTGAGCTGATGCTTCTCTCTCTCTCTCCCTCCCACTACTTCTTTCCTATCTTTATCTCAAATCAATGGAAAAATTAAAAAACACCAACAACCTATTTTTTTGTGTGTGAGATCAGCAATATATATATTTTTTGGTGTGCCACAGAATTTTAGTGATTAGTTTATTTGCCATGAAATGAAAAAGATTGAAAATGGCTGATCTATGTGGTAATGAATTAAAGTTAGCAGTTTTAGTACAAACTCATGCTTCTTAAAACCTTTCTATCTAGCTAACTAGCCATATATATAGACAGTTACATATAGACATGTTTGTAGCTATATATATATATATATATATATATATAGAGAGAGAGAGAGAGAGAGAGAGAGAGAGGTAAGTATACACACAATATATCTGCTTGCTCTGTCACCCAAGAAGGCCTAGATACAATGACATTCAGTAGCAATGAGCATACCTAGTACCCAAATCTTGGTTTTTAATATAATTCTCCCATGTAGGGAACAGGGGTCTTTGGAGAAATAGCTGAAGCTAGAACTGGGGAAAGAAAATGTACAAGATAAGCCTGCATCTTGCTAATGGCAGAAAGTAAGAAAGTGCTACAAGAAAATCCCACAATGCAGGGGATATGTCAAAGGGACATAAATGTCATTGAAGGAACTCCCAACAGCCAGAGCTGACAAAGGTTGAGCAACAAAAGTACTGAATTATAACCTAGAGTACCAAATAAATATTTATGGTTCATACCGACATATGCAAAGATATGCATAAATAATTAAATAAGTGGCAAACAGACAGATCTTATATAGAGAAGAATTCCAAATATTTTATGTAGATACTCTGCTGTCAAGGAGGTTGAGCATAACTCCCTCCTCCTTAAGGGCTGTTAATAGTGACTTCCTTCCAAAGAGTAGAGTATGAAAATAAGGGAAAAGAATGAAATTACAGTGAAAAACCATGAGAAAAATGTATGTGTATGAAAATATATATCTGTGTGAATACTAACCTGCACATATACTTATGGAGACAAATATGTCTGTATGTAACTAGGTGGTAATGTGTTTGTTATATAAATGAAAGAACAAATTCACCCCTAATAAGGGTTAATATCCAAGATTTATAAAGAACTTATAAAACTGAACACCAAAAAAATCCAATTAAGAAATGAACAGACCCTGGCCAGTGGCTCAGTAGATAGTGTGTTGGCCTGGCATATGGACATCCCAGGTTCAATTTCCAGTCAGGGCACACAGGAGAAGCGACCATCTGCTTTTTCCTCCCTCCTCCTCTCCTTTCTCTCCATCTTCCCCTCCCACAGCCAGTGGCTCAATTGGTTCAAACTTTTTTCTCTTAAAAAAATAGAACGACCAGCCACTGATGGTGGCTCAGCTGGTCAGAGCACATCGGCCTCAGGTGCTAAAAATAGCTTAGTACCTGAGCATTGGCACCAGATAAGGTTGCCAGATGGATCCTGGTCAGGGCACATGTGGAAGTCTGTCTCACTATCTCCCCTCCTCTCGCTCAAAAATAAATAAATAAATAAATAAATAGGCAAAGGACCTGAACAGACACTTCTTCAAAGAGGACAAAGAAGACCAATAGACATATGAAAAGATGCTTGACATCACTAATCATCAGAGAAATACAAATTAAAACCACAATGAGATATCACCTCACACCTGTCAGAATAGCTATCATTAATAAATCAACAAATAGCAAGTATTGGCAAGTATGTGGAGAAAAGGGAACCCTTCTGCACTGTGGAGAGCAGTGGAAAGTTACCTCAAAAAATTAAAAATGAAACTACCTATGACCCAGTGATTAATCCAAAGAAACTAGAAACACTAATTTTAAAAATATATGCACTCCTATATTCGCTGCAGTGTTATTTACAATAGCCAAGATTTGGAAGCAGCCTGTGTACCCATCGGTAGATGAGTAGATAGCATGACTAATTTAAAGAAAAGTTCACTAAATGGCAGGAAGCAATTTACATGAGACATGCATTATCTGCATGGATGTATTTTTCAAAAAGACAAGAGTCAAAAACGGTGTACTGTTCTAGATACAAAAAAATAAGAGGGCAAACTAGGGAAGAATTATAAAGTTTAATCCAACCAGAACAAAGATAAATTTCAGCAAATTGGTAAGATTTACTAATGTTTTTGATCCTAGTAACAAAGCAGTACATGTCTGTCCATTCCTACATCTCTACCTGGACCCATGCAGGCAATGTCACATGAAATCTTCTTCTGACCATGAGAACATCCAGACCAATTCTGGGATTAAATCTGTTTTACTGCAGGTATACTCAATTTATCCAGGTTTCCAGCTACAAAGAACCAGCTGAAGGTGTCTCATACATGGAAGGCCCCAGAAAATGCTTCCTTCCTTTCAGATTCACCTGGCTAGCATGAGACACTGTCACACATATTACTTATTATATCACAGTTGTAGCAACTCACACACCATCTTCACAACTGTTTTTATATAAAAGTACTACCTGTAGTGTTCATTATATATGTCATTTTTCTAAACTCTGAATGAACTTTTTTTCTGTTAAAAAAATAGAAAAACCAGCCTGATCCAAACATCAGTCCTTCAATTCCTACCATTTTCTTTCTTTAGTAAACACAGTGATTCAACCGCTTTCAATATGACAGGTGAGAGTTTTTCCACCTTATCACTCAACTCTTTGTCCTCTGCAGTGTGTCTGCTGCCCAGCAGTGAGCACAGTCCCGTTGAGGTCTGAATGATGCAGGGGCAAGGGAACTCCTTACGTCTTTATTCTGGGTCATTCTAGTTCTATTAATGTAGCCCAAGTTGTTATATGAAATCTCCAAAATAGGTGCCATATTTTACATTCAAAATTGGATGGTAGATACAAATATCACGTTATCCATGCTTACTGTGATGAGGTTAGTACACGATTATTTGGTTATGAGTATCATAATTGGCTTCCTAGAGGCTTCAAGTACACATGTATCACAGCCTTCTGACACATCTTTGGGTGCCCTCAGAAGACACACACTTTCCATCTTTCCTTTATTCTAAAAAACAAAACAACAACAACAACAAAACTCTTCTTTGTTGTTCTCTAAGTAAAATCTGAACAGAATATAACGATGGGAAGAGAGCTCTCTGTAGTTTTAGTTTGCAAACTCTTTTCTTTATGTTTAAAGTACGTGAATCTGCATGAGAACTATTACTGCCCGTCTAACAAATAATGATGCCACACAAAATAAAGCAATAAATCAAGAACATTTTAAGACACTGGTGCCAAAAAATATACTTTTCTAATCTTTATAAGAATATGTAAAATAATGTAAAATTTCATCTGTAAATCATGAAAACTGTTTTGGAACAAAATGACTTGAATGCAGGTGATAGATTTCCTTAAAATGCAGTTATTAATCTATCTGATTCTAATCTATCAATTCTGCTAACCAAGATACAGATATTTTAAGCATTAATGCTTTCAGGAACATATAACAATAATAAATGCATAAAAAACCAATAAATCTCCAAGAAAAAAATAAATAATGTATGCCAACCAAATTTCTATTTGAAATAAACTATTCAGTGGTATTGATATCTTTCATTGAGAAAGATGAATAATGTTAATTTTAGGAAGTTTATTTATAGTGGACTTAAATTAAATAATACAATTAGCAGCTATGAAAGCTGTAGATCAGATTTAGAGGAGTGGAAAAACATATTAATTAAGCAATAACAGATTAGTCAAGATTACATTTGAATTAGCAAAAGAAAAAAGACGTCCATAAAAAATATTTACTTTTTAGTTCCTAACAAGAGAGGTGGTGGTGTTTGTTTTACAGACGAATTTATACACATGCCCTATACATCCATAAGTACTCATTTTCATTATTCATATACATTGTAGTATATACGGAGCAACAATTTGCTCCCCTCCCTGATGTATTTTGATTTGAGATTTTTTTTAAAGACGAAAACACAAGAATGAAGGAGATTCTTTTCATGCTAGACATAAAGGTTCCTAAACACATACGTAATGTCATTGATGCAAAAAGCACAACGCGAAAAGCACTTGGGACATCAGTTTCAGAACAATAGACATAGGACTGATATTGGTTGCTTCTGGAGCAGGGTACTCAGCCGTTTGGAACACTTAGCGGTGATGATCAAGAATCAGGTACTGAAAAACCATTTCCTTGGAAATTAAACCTTTTTTTTGCTTTTATCTTTTGCCTGTTTTGATTGAAGCTCTGAAGTAACCAAGGATACAGAAGGAGTGGGGAAAGCATGCAACTCAGATTACCCAAAGGAGATGCTCATGATGAGGATGGATAAAAATAGATTCTGGGGAGAGGAAGGGCGAGCGTGGCCATAATCTTCAAAATTCTTTTGATGTGTTATTTCATTTTAAGAAGTGGATTTTCTCAAGGTAAAACTGTATTAGAGAAATGGATTCATCTGTCAATTAAAAATATTTTACTCATAGAGAAGTCAAACACTTGACTATTATTAGAATCAAATTCTAGTATTAAACACAAATTCTTATTGTCAATATATCAATAGCCAATTCACCAAGATGGAATATATAAAGGAAGAAAATAAATAAATGCAGGAAGGCTTTATGTTCTATATTCCAGGTCCCATTCTTTTTGGTTTTATGTATTTTTTTTTAGAGAAAGAGAGAGAGAGACAGACAGACAGACAAAGAGATGAACAGGGACAGAGAGAGAGAGAGAGAGAGAAGAAAAGCATGTATTTGTAGTTGCAGCACCTTAGTTGTTCATTGATTGCTTTCTCATATGTGTCTTGACCAAGGAACTTCAACTGAGCCAATGACCCCTTGCTCAAGCCAGTGACCTAGAACTCAAGTTTGTGACCTTGGGCTTCAAGCCATTGACCTTGGACTTCAAGCTAGTGACTACGGGGTTGTGTCTATGATCTCACGCTGAAGCCAGCAACCCTGCACTCAAGCTGGATGAGCCCACTCATGCCAGCTACCTTGTAGTTTCAAACCTGGGTTCTCAGTGTCCCAGGTTGATGCTCTATCCATTGCACCACCACCTGGTCAGGCATTATGTAGTATTTTTTAAAACTATCAAAGGAATTACATATAGGGGGAAAATAGGTAACAGTCATATCACACTTGAAAAAACAACTTGTTGACTTGGCCTCATATGTAAGGAATTTCATAATTTCAGAACACTTGGCATTTGTCTACATTCTCTTTCCAGGCTGCTTGTCATTTCATAATCATTTTCATGCTTTCCATTTTCCTTATTATCTGAATCTGAATTTGTACTTGAAAGGGGAAGCAATCTTTTGAATTGAAAAGAATTGACAAGCCTTGGCCAGTTGGCTTAGCAGTAGAGCATCAGCCTAGTGTGTAGAAGTCCTGGGTTTGATTCCCAGTCAGGGCACACAGGAGAAGTGACCATCTGCTTCTCCACCTTCTCCCTTTCCTTTCTCTCTATCTCACTCTTCCCCTCCCTCAGCTAAGGCTCCACTAGAGAAAAGTTGGGCCGGGTGCTGAGGATGGCTCCATGGCCTCTGCCTCAGGCACTAGACTATCTCTGGTGGCGATGGAACAATGCCCCAGATGGGCAGAACATTGCCCCCCGTGGGCATGCCAGGTGGATCCCAGTCAGGCGCATGCAGGAGTCTGTCTAAATGCCTCCCTGCTTTTAACTTCAGAAAAATAAAGATAAATAAATAAAAACAAAAGAATTGACAGATGCCATTGGAAGCAGCCCTGCTCAGAACTCTGACTTTAATGTATGCTGTTTCACAACAAAAGTCCGTATGTGGGCTCAACAACTTTTGCCTCTAAGAAGCCGACCTCCCTAAGAGTCACTCAAGTACGCATCACTTTACTATTGCTGTCATTACAAATGGCACAGGTCTTAGGAGTCTAACACCTGGTACCATGATGGGCTGTAAAAAGACTCAAAGTATGTAACAGTGCATTTAACTTCAAGATTATAACTTAGAAAGACATAGCATTTTTAAATTTTTGTTTGTTTGTTTGTTTTTTTACAGAGACAGAGAGAGAGTCAGAGTGAGGGATAGACAGGGACAGACAGACAGGAACGGAGAGATGAGAAACATCAATTATTAGTTTTTCGTTGCGCATTGCGACACCTTAGTTGTTCATTGATTGCTTTCTCATATGTGCCTTGACCGTGGGCCTTCAGCAGACTAAATAACCCCTTGCTTAGATGAGCGCGCACTCAAACTGGCAATCTCGGGGTCTCAAACCTGGGTCTTCCGCATCCCAGTCTGACACTCTATCCACTGCACCACCGCCTGGTCAGGTGACATAGCATTTTTAAATAGGAATCTTTTTTATTCAAATTATTATTTTATGAACACCTCAATATTTTTAATAGTATTTAAAGAGATTTTTATGAAATCTGGTATATATGGGTTTTCTTTTTATTAAGTACAAAATAGTATTTACAATTTTCAAAGTGCTTGCAAATATACTGCAATCTTCATAGAAACTCGTGGTAAAGGAATAAAACAGGAGGTGGAGCTGAAATGCATCAAACATCTTAAGTATATCAGGTTCTATGATTTTTATATAGCTCATTACTCTTTATGCTCAATCTTAGGACAGATTTCCTTCCAATCGTACCATTAAAAGTAGCTATGCTTCCTCTGAGCCACTGAGTTGTTTATATCTAATGGACATGGATTTGTATGTAAGCTTCCTGATTTACATTTGGCTCCTAGGAAGCTTAGCAAGAACTTCATATTCCATCTGGTATATCCTTAGACTGTATGGCATGTTAGACACCTAGCAGAGGGAGAACTCTCTGTCTCCCTTGAGATCTAGACAACAACATTGATTTGAATTTCCCAACTTTAGGACCATTAAGAGTCCCAAAACTCAGCCCTTGATATGTGACAATTTAAGGGGGACAGGGGAGGGCTCATTGTTCTCTCTTGCTAACACAACTCTTTTTTGGTGGTCTTTTATTTTTTTTCTCACACATAGTTCTCAGCCTTTACTAGGCTTCTCCTCTTCCTCTTCTCTCTTCTAACCCTCTTCCTCATCTCCACCTCTGGTTGGCTCTGTTGGACCAAATTCTTCCTCTGTTATCCAGAGTGGCTTTCACTCCCAGATCACTTGAATACCTACCTGCAGCCAAATTCTCAAGAGACTCTTCCTATCCCAAGAGCACCTTGAATATTCTGGTGCTATTTGTTAAGGTCATGTACTTTTCTTCACATTATGAAATATGTGTATATTAGCACCACACCTTGTTTCCCTTTTCCCTTCCCTCATCACCCTCCTCTATAAGATATAGCTCCATATTTTTGCTGGTGGCTTTAAATGTGGCCTGGAACATGACAAGGTTTAAACAAATATATAATATATTATCTCACTGCACGCTGACAACAAATCTGGGTAATTAGCACTATTGTATTTTTCTTTTATGAATGAGGAAAGTGATTATAAAAGTCAGACAATTTGCTCAAAATCAGCCAGTCAATGTGAAAGTTAAATTTAAACTTAGTTAAATATAGTTCTAAAACATGGCTCCTTCACATGCATAGTACTACCTGCTGATAGAAATGTGTATGGAGCCCCTCAAACATTTTGTCAAATTATACAGGTCACCTACTCATCCTATACACCCTTAAACCCCCAGATTTTGACACTTCTTGTTACTGAAAGGGGAAGATGAGGGATGAATATTTCTTTTTTTGGCACAAATTCTTGTAGGCACGTTTGATGAAGCTACCTTCTCTAATGACATCTTTTTCAACCCTCATTGGAATTGAAGGTTTAGTTGAAGTTTGAGTTAACTTTCAAGGGTGTGAAAACTATATAAATATATAAAATAGCTTTTGAAGTTCTTTTGCAATAAAACAAGAATAAAGACTTATTTTAATATGCAATGGAAATGCAAGGTTTTCATTGTCATGTTAAGAGATATGATTGCTATTTTAAATAAAATATAAGCAATATGGCACATTTCATCTATTTCAAGGGCTCAAATGACAAATTATTTTATATATAAAATTTCAATTTTGTTTTTGTTTTTGTGAAAGAGACTGAGAGAGAGACAGATAGGAACAGACAGACATTAAGGGAGAGAGATGAGAAGCATCAATTCTTCACTGAGGCTCCTTAGTTGTTCATTGATTTCTTTCTCATATGTGCCTTGACTGGGGGACTACAGGAGTGACCCCTTCCTCAAGCCAGCAACCTTGGACTCATGCTAGTGACCTTTGGGCTCAAGCCAGCAACCATGGGGTCATGTCTACGATCCTACACTCAAGCCAGTGACCCCATGCTCAAGCTGGTGAGCCTGTGCTCAAGCCAGATGAGACTGTGCTCAAGCTGGTTACCTTGGGGTTTTGAACCTGGTTCCTCTGTGTCCCAGTCTGATGCTCTATCCACTCCACCTAGTCAGGCTAAAATTTCAATATTTTTAATAATTCAAGTATCAATATTTTTAAGCTATCATTTAATGTATTTTTTGAAAATATCTAAAATAAAAGCAATAGCAAAATGAGAAAATGAAGAAGAACAATAATAAGAAAAGTCTAAGTAGATATTGATTACTTTATAATCACATGAACCTGGCATATCCTGTTGATTAAGCCCCTACTTCTGAGAACTGTGTTAAAAGTTCTACATACAATATCCCATTCACTCCTTTTAGAAAAATGATGAGGTAGGATTATTAGTCATATTTTCTAGATGAGGCAAAGAGGAGGTACAAGTAGGTTTTATAGTTGCTCCAGGTCACACAGCTCCTAAGTGGAAGAATAAAGGTGCAATCACGGTTTTCTGACTCCACAGCCCATGCATCACTACTTCTCTGTATTTGATAATATTAACTACGTATGATATGGCCAGGTTTGTGAAAAAGATGAGAGGTAGATAAGACAAGGATTTCTTATTTAGCCTTGCAACATGCAGTAATTATGGAACCTCATCAGAGAGCAGATAAACAAACATTAAATTGTATAGTCTTCTTTTTGTCACTGAGACTTTAGAGGAGTGAGTTATCTGAGGTCAAAGGAAGTTTCCTGAAAGAGATGAACTGTTCCAGATGGGGGAATGTGAAGGATGGACAGGGTTTAGACAGGGTTTAGATAGGCAGAGCAAAAGGCAGAGCATCCCTGTAAAGAAACAGATTGGCATATTTGGGAACAGTAAGAAGACTGCTAATTAAAGATGAGGAATCTGGTTTGGGAACCATGAGAATTAAATCAGAAGAACTAAAGATAGATCAGATGAGGAATAATTACAAAGAGCTTTGAAGGTCAAATAGCAAAATAGCCTTGTGTTAAGTTATTCACTCATTCCACAAAGATCTATCAGACACCCAGTATATGAGCTAGGGAAGGAAAAGAGATAATATAGAAGGCCCTGGAGAATTAGGTACAATTCTGTAGCAATCGCTGCCAGGGCTCTGTCATATCCTCTTGGCAATAACATGCTGGTGGAATCCTAGTCTTAAGCATGGGCAATACTCTACCTAAGTCCTTGCTTGCATGCAGACAAGGCTGGAAATGGCAAGAATTAATTTATTGATATAGCCATCAGCCAATGAAGAATGAGAATTGGAGAATAAATCCTCCAGTGCCCCAATCTCATGTGTAGGACAAATCTGAAGAAAGTTCTACATCATTTCCCAGGTGAAGTCCCCAGTGAGATTGAGTCCCAGTTGCCTGCTTCAGTACTTTATCAATAATGTACCCTATATGGACATTTTTTTCCTTTCCTGTGTCACTTCCCTACTCTCCCACTGGTGTTTCCTGGGATAACCTCCCGAACAAACCATCTGTATTCAAATGTTTTTCTCAGGGCTTGCTACTAAAGGACCCCAAGGTGACACTGACGCACAACAGCTTCGGGAACAACTAAGTTATGGGAGAGCACCTACACGCCAAGAGCCTGTCTAAGCATTTTGCATATGTTCCAACATTTCATTTTTACAACAGCCTATGAGGTACAGTTATTATAACCCCTATTTTTCAGATGAGGAAACTGAGAAAGAGAAAGGTTAAAAACTTGCCCAAGACATGGAAACAGCCAATATGCCCTTCAATAGAAGACTGGATAAAGAAGATGTGGCACATATATACTATGGAATACTACTCAGCCATAAGAAATGATGACATTGGATCATTTACAACAATATGGATGGACCTTGAGAACATTATACTGAGTGAAATAAGTAAATCAGAAAAAAGCCATGAACTGTATGATTCCATACATAGGTGGGACACAAAATTGAGACTCATGGACAGAGATAAAAGTGCAGTGGTTACCAGGGGGAGGGTAAGGGTGGTGAGAGAGAGGGGTGGGGGGAATGGGAAGGGCTTAAAGAGAAGCAAAATATAGGGTGACAGTAGATGATTTGACTTTGGGTGATGGGTAGACAGCATAATTGACGGTCCAAAGGATGTGGAGATGTTTTCTCTAAATCTATGTACTCTGGTTGACAAATGTCACCCTGTTAAATTTAATTGTCTAAATAAATTATAACAAAAACAAACAAAAAAAAACTTGCCCAGAGCCACACAGCTAAAAAGTTTGAATCCAGATTTGAACCAGGAACTCTGGATTCAGAGTCAGTGCTCTTAGACACTCAGCTGGCTGCCTCTCTGCACATGGAAATGCATTACTGTATGGCAACACAAACCGTATTATGGAAAATACAGGACGCTCTAGGAGAACAGAAGGAGTGATTAATTCTACCTGGAATTTAGGGAAAACCAAGCAATCCAAGTTCTAATGAAGTAGCAGGGATTTTCCATGGCAAAAGGCAAAAGAGGAGAAGTACAGTCCTATGCAAAGTCCTCACACAGCAAGGCAAGCCTTCAGACACCATGGAGCCCCCGTAAGAGGGCTAGAGTAAGATGTAGAGGGAGTTCTGTGGAGTCTGTTGACTAGCCATGGTCCAGCTTCCTTTCTTCAAAAGTGTAGCATTGATATAAAGTTGTTCTTCAACACTGGTCATATCTATTTTACATATTAAGTCACTGCCTAAGCTTTTGCTTAAAGGAAAGTTCTGTGACTTAAAAATACATGTTCTTAGCCTCTACACTAAAGAATGGACATATCTAACAACTCTAATATGAAACATGTATGATGGAATAATGAGGCAAATAACATTCATACTAATAGTAGTTAGCATTTATACATGAAATTATAGAAGCAGAGGCCAGGTGAGGGAGGTCTTAACAATGTACTGTGTACAATACATAGATAATGCATTTTTTAGGCATGAGAAGAGATGTGAAGAAGCTGATGTTTTTAAAGCTTAGTTTGGCAAAGTAAAGTATATGAAGAGAGGAGAGATGTGCCACACATGGAGCCTGGCCTATGTCTGAGAACCTTATCATGTGGTGTGAAATAATAATTAAAATGTAACATAAATGTTCTAAACAAGGAAATGAACACATGTTGTGCACAGAGAAAGGGACCAGCTACAGAATGAATTTACACTATTTAGTCCTGCCAGGAAGTAGACCTTAGACATCTTCGAGGGAAGATAGATTCCTGGAAGTGAAAGTGAATGGACTGGTTATTAGTTTTAAAGTAACAATTCAGGTCTCAGGTCAGGATGTGATCCAGAGCAACAGCATTTGGATTTTGCAGATGAGCACAATTCAGCAGGACGGCTGCCTTCTGCTAACACAGCTCAACTCTCCCAAGTGTCAGAAATCACAATGTGTGGGAGTTATTTATGCTCAAGATGACAATTTTTTTTACAGAAATTTTACTTATTCAAACACAGAGACTATTTTCTGAAAATTGATATTAACCTTGAAAGCACTAACTTCTAGGTATAAAAATCTGGTACTGTTACTTCTACTCTGAAGCACTCATTGAGCACTACTATATGTCAGGCACTGTGCTAAGAACTGAGAATCTAATGGTGAAGGACACAAGTTAGCAACACATAAAAAGACATTGCATCCTGCATGAAGTAGGTGCTGATTCAAAATGAGACAACACAACAGCTTTCAAAGGTTGGTGATTCTTGTTGAGATTAGAGAGATGAGGAGGAATGCATTAATTTCCTAATTAGAACTCAACTCAAGATACTGTCTCTGTTATATGCCAAAAAGTTCAAAAAATGGATACAGAAGTAGTTTAGTCCTCCAAACGATCTAGAACTGATAGAAATGCCATGGTTAGAATGAACCTGCCATTGAGTAAACTAGATTATCCTAGGCAAATATTCCACAGCCTAGTTACTTAATCTATACATAACAACAGCTAGCATTAACTCATTACTGAGTGACAGGTGCTCTTCCAAGCACTTGACTGGTTTTCTCATTTAATCTTCACAGCAGCCCAAGAAGTGAGAACAAATTATTATCCCTATTTTACAAGTGGAAAAACCAAAGCATAGAGATTAGTTTACTTACCCTACGGTACATACGCCCTTGGTAAGTAGCTAACAAATCTTTGTCATGGATTTGGGGGAACAATTAAATGAAATAATGTGTATAAAAACTTAGTCTGTAGCTGTCACTAATAACTTCTCAAATGTAATATTAGTTATTATCTTTATTATTTTTATAGCATAAGTTCCTATGCCCTATCTCAAAACAATGGCAGGATAACTTTATTTAAATAATACAGAAAGATAATTAATTAAAGAATCCCCTAACCATATTAGTTTTGTTACTCATTCTTTTCTTTGCACATATTCACTGAAGAAAATTTATGGAATACCTATTAGTTATAACAGGGGTCCTCAAACTTTTTACACAGGGGGCCAGTTCACTGTCCCTCAGACCGTTGAAGGGCTGGACTATAAAAAAACTATGAACAAATCCCTATGCACACTGCACATACCTTATTTTAAAGTAAAAAAACAAAACAGGAACAAATACAATATTTAAAATAAATAACAAGTAAATTTAAATCAACAAACTGACCAGTATTTCAATGGGAACTATGCTCCTCTCACTGACCACCAATGAAAGAGGTGCCCCTTCCAGAAGTGCAGCGGGGGCCGGATAAATGGCTTCAGGGGGCTGCATGCGGCCCGTGGGCCGTAGTTTGGGGACCCCTGAGTTATAACATTGTGCTTATTGCTGGGGATATAAGTGAGAAGAAAGTAGTCAAGCTGGCTACTCTCGTGAATAGAATGGAATGTAATTTGTTACTATGAAGTCTCAGAGGTTAGCTTGGTTACTGAAAGTTCCTTGAAGCAAAAGATGTGCAGTGAAGGCTTGGCAGATGTGGTCCGTCTTTAAAACAGTAACTTCTTTATGTAACTTAACATGCAAAAATCAAATCTTGCATGGATTACATTCTAGAAAATAGGATTTTGCAAGTATTTTCTTCTTGTAGAAGTCAGACAACAAAGACTCCAAGGCCTTAAAGACTTGTAAGAGTCCTCTTCCACTGCTCTCAACACTTTGGTTTCCTCAATTTGCTCACTATTGACTGCTAGCTTCCCTTTTCTTCTCTAGAACATCAATGGCCTCTCCATTGTGATGCCAATTAAAATTCACCGAGCAAATACACTTATTCAAAACAACCCAATGTCAAGGTTCCTGATAGCTAAGAACTTCTGATCATGTTCTTTCTTTAGCCTAGATGGAGAATGGATGAACAAGGAAGGGCCTGAAGCCTTTGACCAAGAGAAGAGTTGTGAAGACATCAGGGGCGCATAAACGGTGTGTGGGATATATTTTCTCAATCATTATGAATATCAGCATTAACAGGCAACTCATGAAAAAAGATTGATATTCAAATGCAGTTTTGTGAAGAAGTAAGTAAGCCAAAACCTAAGGCTGAGAGACTAAGGATTTTCAACACCAGTGGCCAAATACTTCAGAAAAAAAAAATACCAGGGTACATTCCTTGAGTAATTTATTGATCAATGTATTATTTCTTAGCATATCCTTTAACAGAAGCACAGTTATTCTTAATAAGACAAGAACAGGTAAATTAATAAGATACAGAAACATAGATATTTATGGCATCAAAATGAACATTTAGTTCAACTTCTTCATCATCAGATTTAAAAAGAAAAACATGAGGACTCAAAGGGAGGGAAGAATGAAGTCCGCTTATATGGGACTGTCTGGTGTCTTATTTGGAGGTTAGGAGGTAGGCAGAACTCATAAAATCAGCCTTGTTCAAAGTAATCATGAGCACTGAACTTCAGGAATATTAAAGAGCAAGCTCTGTAGACCTCAGAGAAAGTGCTGATGATTGAAAGAGGTAAAATGAACTCATAATGTCCCCTGCGCTCATGGTACACTATAGGGTTTATAATTATGGCCTAAAAATTACAAGGTTATTTAAAAATTTCCCCTTAATTACATCTTATATTTGTCAATTCCCCCCCGAGGTATCATGCAAACATAAAAAGAATTTAAATTTACAAATATTTAAACCAAGTTATATCAGCTCTGGTTAAAGTCCAATTATGTTTTGTTATTTTCCATCATTTTCTGAGACTGATGATGCTTTCAAGTAAACTTCAGAAGAGGTTTGAAGAAATTGTTGCAAAAGCAGGTAACATATTTATGAATTTGTGACATTCTGACATAAACCACAGAAAGGTGCCTATTAAAAAAATGAGCAAAGATGAATCATTTGCCTTCTCTACCAACTGTGATTTTTATTCATTTGAAGATAAAATTCAAAGCAAACATCTTAGAGCTTCTGTTTGTCAACCCAGAGTTATATCCAGGCATCCAAAGAAATCACATACTTCCAAAATCAGGTCATGAAACTGGAACTGCAATCTAATTAATATGTTCATAAAACAGCTCCACCACTACCGAACAAAGAACAACAATAAAATCAAGTCTGTATTCACCGGAATCCCAAAACCACCACCGACAGGATAAATTCTAATTACAACACAGTTTCTAATTTAGCAATTAAGAATTCTTACATTTCTGTCACATCTGTACCCCTTTCCCTGACATAATACTTTGTGTAAGTCATTTTAAAAGTATACATCCTATATTGACTTTATATAGTCATTCAGCATCATTGACTTTTTTCAATTTTATTGACACTCACATACATCCCTTTGTTAGCAGCTTCCCAATACCCACAGAAACTGTTCCGTAACCTAAGATTTTCCACCTGCCCCTTCGTGTTCCGCCCTCTGAGGTATGATCTTAAATTCTACATCCCAGAGAAAACAGACTGCATGAGACCAAAACCCTCTCCGGTTCTCTGTTCACCAACCTCACCTCTCCATTGTCTACAGCCAACCTCCCTTCTGGTCTCCTGTCATGGAGGAAGCCATGTCCTTCACTAGTTGTCCAGATCCTATACCTGGATACTTCCTTTGGGACAAATTCCCTGATGCTTAAAAGTACCTAGTGTTCTTCATAACGACTGGTTTTTTCCTCCCTTTTCTTCTTCTCTCTTCTCCCCTTCTCTCCACTCTTCATTCTTCCCTTCTTGTCCAAAATTTTGAAAGTACTGTGCACTACTTTTCTCTGTTTTTATAACCCCTAAAATATAACTTATCCCTAGATGTTCCCTTAAACCATTCTCCCAAGTGTTGCCAAATAACTACTAATTCTCAAAACCATCAGATTTAATTTTAGTTTCTCATTTCTAGACTTCTGTAGTGTAGTTGGGCCAGCCTGTTAAGTTGTTTCTTCCTTTGGACTTCCGTAACACTTTGTATGTACCTATATTAATATGCTCTCTACTAGACTGTAGTTATTTCCCTGCTGTTCTCCTCACTAGTCTGTGATTATCTTCTAGGCAGTATGGTTATCTATTTATCTACACATCCTGTATGCTTACATGAATCAGTATGTTCCACATGTACCAATCTAATACACTATGAATACTAATTTTCAACAGGTCAGATATTGGACTATTTCTTCTATTAAACTATTAAAATGGTTTCTTTGGCTGTTTGATTTCAATTCCGATTTCAGAAAAAGTTAGTAGTCTTTACCTGTGTAAAAATTAATTTTAAATGCCTATAACTGAAACATTTTGAAGAAGTAATAATGTTGGTGGCAACCTCAAAACCTTATGATCTGTTATTGTTGGCAAAGCATGCTTAAAAACATTTCATCTGTCCATCATAACTGCCCTTTGAGGTAGAAAGTGCAGCCATCTAAAACCAAGGCTAGGAGCTGTGCAGTTGGATCACTGCCCTACAGAGCCTTGCGGAGATGATGAACAAAGCCGAACTCATCCGCTCCAGGTGCCCACCATGTACCCAGAGAATGGGATGCCTTTTGCTTTGCATGGAGACTCTATGGATTCATCAAGCACCACAGTCTGCATTTCTAATGTGTCTGCCGGAAGTGGGGCATGTGTCCTAATATAGTCGCTCAGAGAAGGATACTATAGGCCAGAGTGGCCTAGGGAACATGGTTCACCTCAAATCTTTGTAAGTTATTTTTATTCAGAAACACACACACACTAACAACAAAAAAGAGCTGCTGAGATGGTCAAAGTACAGGTCATAGTGCTGACGTGAACAGGAAGGGCTTCTCTAGGAAAGTCCCTTGACATTCACTAGGCATCCCATGTACTTACCGAACTTGCTAACCAACAGGGTGAATATGCTTATTTTCTCTGGTCTTTACTACAATCTATTTTCCAGAAGGTCCATGGCCAGAGTGCTAAGGCAGCTGCTACAAAACAGTATGGTAAATAAAAAAACACTGGGCTTTAAAACAGGCCAGACTTGGTATGAGTGGGTCAGCTTCCCTAAGTAATAGATATGTGACCTTGGGCAAGTTATATTTACCTTCCATGAGCACTCAAATAAGGGCCACCTTCTAAAGTTACAGTTGACATTAAATGATATAATTTACGTGAAAACATATGGCATTGATGGGAGGGTGGGGGAGTTCAATTAGCATTGATCTTATCCTTGAATAATGCCATGATTACATTTGTTATGTATATTTAAAAAAAAATTCATCTAGCCTGGCCTGTGGTGTCGCAGTGGATGGAGAGTTGACCTGGAATGCTGAGGTTGCTGGTTTGAAATCCTGGGCTTGACCAGATAAGGTACATACCTCAAGCAAGGAACAACTAAAGTGAACCAACTATGAGTTAATACTTCATTCTCCCCTCTCTATAAAATTGATAAATAAAATCTTTTTAAAAAATTAATCTAATTAGGTTTCTCTTATTACTCTAGTTCATGTATATCAGAATGCTACATAATACTGAAGTTTTGTGTTGCAAGGACAAATGGAACTGCTACAAAAAAATCATTCTAGAGGTTTTAGTATTTCACTGTTTAACAGTCTAATAGATTATTACTACAAATATGCTATGAGAGTTTCTTTAACAGTCTACTCGCAGACATGGTGTGGGCAGCATCCACTGCCATCATGCTCAGCAGGTGGGAAGACCTCAGAGAGCCAAGGTCACACACCAGAATTAGAGTGACAGGCCTAGAGGCGTGTTTTGTTTTGTTTTGTGGCTTTGTTTTGTTTCCCCAGCCAATAACCTGACTATACAGAATCCGAATTACAGTAACCATTTTTAAAACCAAATATATATCCTAAAATTTTACACAATATAATCTCTAGTTGAAATATGTTGTCTTGAGTATGTTTCTAGGTTGGCACTTCTTTTATAACTGGAAATACCATCCAACGTCCTTCCAATGATGAGTTGCAGCAGTTCATTTATGGCTTAGAGACATTTTGGAGCTTCTGTGAAAAGGTGGGATGATGACATAGCGAGACAAGCCAATAATGAGCACTGATGCTGTGGGATGTGATCAAGGGAGGGAATGCAGAGGAGAAGTGTGGTTACTGTTGAAAGGAAGAAAAGAAAACGAGAGAAAGAAAGACCTCTAGCTGTGGCAAGTGGGAAACTGAGTTCCCTCCATGGGTTCTTCCTCTCTGAGTATTGAACTATTATTTTTTCCCCTATTTGTCTTTTTTTTCTCTGAATCTGGGTACCTCAGCATTAGTGGACGTCACTCAGCTGAAAGGGGTACAGGAACAAGGGGGTAGAAAGTGAAGAATTTAATAGAAGACAAGCATCCAAAATTCATAGCTAATCATTTTCACATGATAGAGAATATTTCCTTCCTTTTTTCCTTTTGTAGGAATTGGCTAAAACCTCCCTGGCTCGGACCACCCACTTAGCTTAATGAGGACATACCATGTCAGCAGTTTACAGTGTACTGTTCACTACAGCAGAGAGTTTGCTGGGACTGAAAATTACGTTTACTTTCCATAAGTTGTGGGCAAACGGTTAGTACAGATGGCAACTTTTACTTTCTAGCATACCACTCTTTAATTCATTTTTAAAAATTAAAACAGAGATACAAATTTTATTTTCATCTTAAAATGACAAGATATTACTAAAATAAATCAAGGAGCCTACAGCTAGAGGCAATAGAAGACAATAAAATAGAAAGCCAAGAGAAAAATTACATGTTTAATAGGATCAATGTTTCATCTAAAGAAAAGCCTTCTCTGTATTATATCTAAACCTGAACTTCTGCCTTAAACAAAGGCTGACTTTACATTGAGCCCCTAGGATTTGTGAACAAAATGAACTTGCATAATTATGAGCTTTGTCTGAACTTTACTGTGTTTACAAATAAATTGTATTTGACTATAACAGGACTTTAGAGTCAAGCTGAAAGTTTGGTATTTGTTTTCTAAAATTGGAGGAAGAGATGGGACATAAGCAAGGTCAGCAATGACCTGAAATCTCATTAGAAGACAAGCCAACACTGGCAGAATTTCTAGGTTGGCTAAAATGAACAGAGCTTCCTTATCTTGCCTGAGATTTAATGCATTTTTGTCCATCAATGTATCACATAGTCATCAAACTCAATGTCTCTCCCACCGCTAAAATTCTAAGAGCAGGGAGATCATTATATTTGCCAAAGTATCAATCCTGGAAAATGCAATTCTGGATTGAGTTTCTGTAGTTTCAATATATGAACAGCAGAAAAACTTAGAAGATGAAACTCTAAGGGGCAAGATAAGGACGATCCTTTCATGAAGAAGCAGGCCACCTTCCCTTTCCCGGTTATGTATTCATTGAATCTGCTATGGGAAAAATTATAAAAGTAAACACATACGTGCATATGATATTATTGATACATCCATTTAGATCTTACTTTATTCCATAAAGGATTTTGATCAAAGAAAACAAAACAAAATGGGTTAGTAAATCAGTTGAGCCCTTGGTCTATAGAGGAAGGAACCGAACTGTGACTTGCTAGATTAAAGCTTATGAGGAACCCGGAAAGGAAAGTCCAGTGAAAAGATGTGGGGCCTAGAAAAAGGAACAAGAAGCCTCCATGTGACCCAAGGTATGGCTTCACCCTATTTTGCCTCTTGATCCAAGTTACCCCTCAGCATCACAAGTGGAGTTTAATTAAAGTATTTAGGCATGTGGGCTTAGGAAAAAAAATGAAACTCTAAGCAACAAATAAGTAAAATAGTTCGTCACCATCCACAATCACTGTCCCGGATCATCCTCGGGCGCCCTGAGAGGAGCACACGGGAGTGGCCTGCACAGCGTGCCTTCGCCCTGTCCCCACTGGCCGCTCTCTGGGTAATGTGAGTCCATCATAAAAAGCATATGCAGGTATTTAAATAAAATGCCCTCCCAAACTTTATAAATGTAGAATTAAAAATTCAGTTGCAAAGCTCATAATTATGTAACTCTGGTGTTTCTGGCATGAAATTATAGCATTTTTATATATCAGATTGGATGAGTTGTTATGTATCTTTTAAGTAAGAAAACAGAGTTACAAACATCTGTCAGGCACACTATGTTATGTCATTCTTTTTAGACCCCTGCATTTAACCCCATGTCATCATGTCTCTAGAGAGTCATCTTAATTGCCACTAAATAAAATCTGAATTCCTAGAAAGCTGACTCGCATTTCCCTTTTTCCAACCATGCAAGAAGATCTGACCCCAAATTCCCAGGCTACCACTATACTCTCACAGCTAGCCAGAATAAAAATATATATATTTATAAAAGGAGCTATATAGTACTTATCTACCTAGTGAGGCAAACCCTTATCTTTATTTGGCTTGGCAGTAAAACTGTTGAAAAGTGTAATAGAAAGAAACCTTCGCAATAAAATCCTCCAGCAAATATTTCTAATGTAGCTTTAAACAAGACAAGCACATACTTCGTACCACTTTTTTAGCACTCTAGGAGTAGTGTTCTATTAAGACAAGTAGTAAGACCACTTATTAACTTTAACTTGTAACCAATAAACAATGAATTCGTAATACTATTGCTCAATTACCAACACGCCAGACCTCGGGCAGGAGGATGAGAGTCCAAGGTGGAACTTTGCATTAGGCTTCTATTTGTTTGAATCATTGCCTCTGATAAACTTTTGCAGACTACTTTAGATCCTCTGTATCTCAACCTCCTGGCCTTCTTGCTTCTCAGAAAGCAGAAGAGAAAAAGAACCTGCGCCTCTGTGTCCTGCATATCCAAAGGGTTCAGAGCCTTCATAGAGATGAACTAGAGTTCATAAAACCAAAGCACAAACCTCGTTTAAAATGCTTATTCTTCCCTGGCATTGACAGGTCTTTTTGGCAACTTCTGATCTGCCCCTTTGTAGGGAGGAAAAACCTGCATCTGAATGAGGAAAGGGAGTAAGAAAGTCTTTGGAGATGAAAAGGAGAACTTGGCAAATCCTTTCTTCTTAGCACACTAAATCATGAGCATGGAATCTAATCCAATAGAGATTCTTACAGTAGGACAAAGGGAAAGAAGATTTCCTGTCAACAAACACCCGGCATCTCTCACTGCGGTACAGAAAGGTGAGGTTATAAATAAGAGAAGCACAACAACTGGTGAAGTTGAGAACCACGCACAACATTAACTGGGTCACCTGGAAAAAAACACCACCTTCTTCGAGTTCAACATCTTATTAAGGAATCTTTCTAAGGGTCCCAGGTAAGAATAGATACACAGAGCACTCACACACCACATGGGCTCAGTTTGGTCACAATAAATTGGCACGTCATGCAGTGAAATGCATGAAGGGTTTCCTAGCTTCAGGCACAAAAGAAAACCACCCAGACTCTGAACTTCTCTATATAGCTTTCAAACATCTATATTATAGATCTAGAGAAGCATGAATAAGCACATTTTCATTCTTTCAAAACTATAGAGATGAATGGCTCATTTCTTTCCAGTTAAACGTAAAGGTGAGATAAATGTAACAAAATAAAAGGTGGCTATAAAGGTAGGCATTCAAAGAGCACATGTATCCTACCTACTGAAACGTAAACAAATGGACCCAAATAATAGAGCTTACATAGAACAAAAACTGTTGCTTTATAGCAAGATATATTTTACATAAAATGAGAATGGTAATTTTTGCCCCAAACAAATCTTAATAGATACAAAATTAACCTTGATTAAGGCATAAGAAATAGAAGAAAAAAACAAATATTTGATAAGTGCCTACTACGTGCCAAGGCCTATTTCTAGGACCATTTATCTTAGAGTTAAAGATTATTTATATGACTGTATCTGTAAGAATAACAAGAGCCTTGTTGCTGATGCCTGACTCTCACCATCAGGACCAGCAAGGCAATGGCACCCACTGAGTTGGGATTTCTGGTGATGCATTTGGAAGTGGGCCACTGAGGTTTGCAGGCATGTCACCCAGACTCCCTCCCAAGCACATTGGAGAGTGGGAATGGTGACTCTGGACGGCAGAGAAAGAAGATACGCCACAGCTTCTTGGATGAATCTGGTGTTGATAGAATATGAGCACCTGCCCAGACTGGTAGAGGATGTCACCCACCCTTCTTTGTTACTGATTTTTAGCAAACAACCTAAAACGTCTGCAACAAACCAGCAAGTGATTTTGGTGGAGCCTTAAGATATCAGAAAGCTTTCAATTGGCACATTGTCATAAAAGAAACTGGAAAACCCCCAGAAACCAGTGTATTTCAATCTTATTCTGAAGCCATCCAAAAATTTTACTTGTGAAATATACTTTCAAAAACAGACACATTGCAGTATCTCAAACAAGCCATGTTAGTGGCCATAAAACCTTAAAATATGCCTTTTATCACACATTCACAAAGTTTCTGCTATGAGAGATCAAACCCAGTCAACCCTAAAGGTCTGATAAAAACAAAGTTAAATGAGTTTTTCCCTTATAATACCCCAGCAATTAATTACTATACACATTTAGTCATAAACTCTAATAAAAAAAATGGTACATGATGTCACATGTCCAGGGACCTTAATACATTGCATTGAACCTTAATACATGAGCAAAATCAACGCACTATGAGGGTTCTATGAGCGTCTGAACACTACATAATTCATGTGTTAGAATTCTATTTAATTAGTTCTTTCTGGTAGAAATATTTCTTAAATAGTTAAAATATTTCTTAAATATGAAGCATCAACACATCTTAACACCATTTTAAAATTGAGTCAACACTCTTAAGTTTTCCCCTAACCTTCTTTTAGAAATTCAGAAAGACCTAAGTCCAGGCAAATAGATATTAGATGTCAGAAATACATGTGTGTGTGTGTGTGTGTGTGTGTGTGTGTGTGTGTGTGTGTGTCTTTCCCCAGGAAATTTTCAATAAAAGAAAACAAGAGAGTTAAAAACAAATCCCAAACCTCCCTTTTTCTTTTATTTATCAATTTAATAGTTGCCATTCACAAAGTTGTTATGCTTCTTTTTCCTCCATGAAATGTTAGCAATTGCAAATGTCCTCATACTTGACTTTTTATTTGGGGATGCTTTTATATTAACAACTAATTTGTTATTGCATAACCATTACTTTCTGAGACAACATTTGGTCTTAAACATGTTTTACTTTCCACCCTCACATGATACTAATACTTTTGTTTAAGACATATCTGCCTCTGGCATTTGTGATGGAATTTTATCATTATGAGTTGTACAAACTGAAGGGGATATTGGTTACTTACCATATCCAGGAATGCCTTCTAAAGGGGAAATTATTCACGTGCATCATGTTTGCAGATCTTCTCCCATCAATATTTTCCTGGTCTCCTATGTTACATGTAGTGATTTTCACAGATGAATCCCAACTCTCCTGTTTGAGCAGCTATCATGGGCAATTATTGCAACAAGTATTGAATTCCAAAAAAATCCCCCCCCAAAACAAATAGCAACAACAAAAGCCCTTCCAGGATTTGAAGAAAGAAACATCACAGAGCACTGCAGGTATGGTTCCATCCATTTAGGTTCCACTAATTAGTCAAAACACTAAAATAACCAGTTCAATCGTTTTCCTAAATGGTGGCAAATATTGTCCTGGTAAAAATCCAACTGCCTAGAGTATAAATTAACGCATCCTCGCAGGAAGGACTCTGGAATGTGGAAAAAGAGGAGTCAAAAGACAGTTTCTTGTTATCCTTGTTAAAGAAGTGTTAGAAGGGAAATGGAAAACTTCAGGTTGCTTTGCCATGCTGTCCTTTAGAAATGAATATTGCTTTTTCTTCTTTCTTAGACACATATTCATGTGTGGTCACTTTAACGCAGTGCTGCCTTCTGAGACGTGTCGGACAAAGACCTGGGCAGAGGGGCTAGAAACCATGTATAACCAAAGCCAACTTCTTCCCCGAATCTCAGAATTGCTGGTTTTCAACTGCAAAAGTAGGAAGGCAATGAGCAATTTCTGATTTGCAGGACAGGATTACCATTAGCTACCATCATGACTTCAGAAGGTGCTGTGATGAGGAAATTCATTTCAGCTTCCTAACCCCATAATAAGGCTGTCTGCTCTCTTTAAGTAAAATGACTAAGCTATTGATCCTTTTACTGCAGAAACCCCTTTAATTTGTTGTTATCAAGACCATGTGCGGGCTTCTCATATTTTGTCTTGGAAAGAAAATGAATTTTCACAGCTGCGAGTCAGACGTTGTCTAAGAATTTCTTCCCCGCTGTCTCTTCTCTCTCTCTCTCTCTCTCTCTCTCTCTCTCTCTCTCTCTCTTTTACCCCCAATTCAATTCCCCAATAGGTGTCATTTACTCGGATGCACTGACATCTTCTGAAAGATTCTCATGCCCAAGCCATACAGACCTTGCATGCTTTTAAAACACAATGGCAACAGGCTCCTGCTGGGGTCCCCCAGTGCCGAATTTCCAGCAGAAGCTTTGGAGTTGTCGCAGCCGCCTTGTCTGCCCTGGGCTGTGGCGCCCGGCTCTGAGCAGCTCAGGACACTTGCAGGCTCCGTGGTACTGTACATTAACTCTGCAGCAGCCCTGCCGGCTGCAGAGACTGCTGCCTGACAAGGGATGTGCTGGCGTCAAGGGGGCCCTCTAGGTGGGTTCCCAGACACTGCAGCACGCCTTGCTCGCCTCCTGGCAGGAGCCAGCCAAAGGGGTTAAAGGAACAGCTCGTCCTGAGAGCGCAGATTTCCTTCAGTAAGTAATTACCAGGCAAGACAAGGAAAGCAGTTAAAAAAGAAAAAAGAAAAAAAAACAAACCAAACTGTAAATAAGCTCACAGAGACGCGACACCTTGGACAAATATATATTATGGAGGGAGGGTTTTTGTTTGTTTTTGTTTTTCCGTTCTTACTCAATGAAAGGAAGGGAATAAAAGAAGTCAGAGAGAACTGGCAGATGACAGGGTTGGGTCACTTTGACTCATTTTTTTTTCCTTAAACAAATAAATTGGGGTGAGGATATCTTATGAACTGGATGATTTGTAGCCCTTCAGCTACAGATGACCACACAGTAATTTTTGGACAGGAAATCCTGTGGAAGCCAATTGTGCGGAAGTCAGTAACACTTCAGTTGCAATTGCGCATGCCAGAAAGCTGCTTGTTAGGTGAGGGGCGTGTAGCTTTAAGGAGCGTGGAGATAAAGCATTGCAATGCCTACTGTTGATGTTTGGCTTTTCCTCAAGCTTGCCCCTTTGTTGCAAAAATTCTGTTCAACAATCCCCTGAAAGCACCCCAACATTGTTGATGCCATTTTGGATCAAGAATAGTAAACTCTTGTAATAGTAGTTTGGCACTTAAATGGTGTTTGTTGGAAATCAGTAGGGAAATGGACTTTATACAGTAGCAGTGTACTCAATATTAATGTATCACTTTTAACTTAGGTATTTAAATAGTCTGCTATGCAACTGCTTAATACTAAATGGAATACTGGCAACATTTAATACACTATGCTATTATCTTCAGTTAGAATTTCCCCAGTGAGGGCCTGTCATGGTAGAAAATATTACCCAGAGGGTGGAGGTGTATTTCCCATAAATTCAAAACCAGGTATAAAGAAATTCAGTCTTGAAAACATAATTTGGGGAGTTTTTATTTTAATCAAATGATGATACTAATAGAAGAATTTCTGGGAGAAGGAAAAATTGAGTGATTCCTTTAAAAGCACTTGAAACTTGCAGGTTCGAAAAGATGGTACCACAGCTTAAAAGGAACCTGAGAATATTTGCGGGGATTTCATGTAGCCTAGGCAGTGTTCGCATGACCTTCTCTTACCAAAGGGAATAAATCTCTCCCATGAGGGCATTTGTGATCTGAACCAGAAAACTTCAGTCTGAATTGGGTTTAATAAGCTTTGAGTGGTTTGAAACAAGCATCACAGAGTAATTCAAAATTTGATAGTATATTTAAATGTTAGTTAAGGGCAAAGGACACTTAAAATGTCATGAATCCTGCTGTATGTGCCTTACATTATTATCTCATTTAATCCTCATAATACTATTGAGGTAAGGACTGTTATTAGATCTGTTTTACAGATGAGGAATTTGAGACATGCAGAGATTAAGTAGCTTGTCCAAGGTCAAACATCTAGTAAGAGTCATGATTTGAACAAAGAAAGTCTGGCTCCAGAGCCTGCATACATTACCACTTTATTATAGTCCCTCCATAATAATAACACTTTCTTGTATTAATGGTGTGCTTTCTAAAAGTTATCTCACAGGTATTATTATAATTATTTGGCCTCATAGAATCGTGCTGAGGAGAATATGACACTCACTATGACAATTTTGAAAATAAATCTCCAAAAAGATAGTATTTGTTCATCATCATGCATCATGTTAGCATCATGTAGATCTAGAAGAGAATTCAGATTATTTTACAGGTTAGTGTTCTTTGATGACGGTGAATGATGATAGGGTGAGGTACATTAACCTATCGCAAAACCAATACTTAATTCTTACACTATATAAAAGAGTAGGTTTCCAAGGAAAGTACCAAATACAAATAATAAAAAATTAGGTAGAAATATATTTTCCCTTACAATAAACTTCATTTATTTAAGATTTCTTTATATTTTTAGTCCATTCTACTCCTCTCTGTTCATATGCCGGTGTGATACCCATAGGCAACATAACACCAAGAGTACCTCTGAATTTTTCTCAGTTACCACACAGTTCAACATACAACACCTGTCAGCTATGTTTCCATAAGCAAAGCACTTCATAAATACAAAACACAAGTGATTTAGTCATTAAACTACTAAAGAAGATGTAAAGTTAAAATATATTTAAACCATGAGGAAATTTCAACTGAATATTTTTAAAGTGAACATTTCTTGGCTTTCTATTTTCATTTTAATACTCTGCTCACAAAAATTAGGGGATCAAGAACTGTGCAGATACTCTAGTACTTTCAGCCTATTGTATAGTGCATTTTCACCAATGAAACAAAAGTTGGTTTTGCATCTCATTTGCATAATAAAACAACTTTCTTTGACTTGTCATTTGTTTTTCTAATGTTCTTGTTTAATTAAAAAAAATCAGCCTGACCAGGCGGTGGAGCAGTGGATAGAGCTTCGGACTGGGATGCGGAGGACCCAGGTTTGAGACCCCAAGGTCGCCAGCTTGAGCGCAGGCTCATCTGGCTTGAGCAAAGAAAGCTCACCAGCTTGGACTGAAGGTCGCTGGTTCAAGCAAGGGGTTACTCAGTCTGCAGAAGGCCCACGGTCAAGGCACATATAAGAGAGCAATCAATGAACTAAAGTGTCGCAACGAAAAACTGATGATTAATGCTCCTCATCTCTCTCCGTTCATGTCTGTCTGTCCCTATCTATCCCTCTCTCTGACTCTCTCTGTCCCTGTAAAAAAAAAAAATCAAATGTTTCTTTTTTATTGCTTCATATTCATTTTGAAATATCCTGGAATTTTTGTGAGCAATATGTATGCAACCATCTCGAGTATGGTACAACAAATTAGAATGAAAGGACACAGAACTGAGAAACTATGATAAATAGCAGAAAAGCCAAATTTCTGCTTGAGGGATAACAAAGAAAAATGCAATTTATTTCACAGTTCAGGGAACCAAGACCACACATCAATAAACCATCCTAAATTGAGCTTTTTGAAAACTGATGGCAACATATATAAAAGAATAGACTTACTTAGAGAATAAAAATAGCTTATTTACAGCATTTTTATTTTATGTACATTAGAAGCAAGGTCTTCAGATTTATGACAACTATCTTACAAACTGATACTACATGGTCTTCAAGAAACAACATCTGGGCTGAAGTAATAGGTTTGTTATTTAAAAACAAGTTCTTAAAGATTAAAAATGTTGATGGACTAGAGCAGTAGTAGTCAACCTGGTCCCTACCACCCACTAGTGGGCATTCCAGCTTTCATGGTGGGCAGTAGCGGAGCAACCAAAGTATAAATAAAAAGATAGATTTAACTATAGTAAGTTATTTTATAAAGATTTATTCTGCCAAACTTAGTGAAAATCTGACATAAAGTACTTGGTAAGTAATTATTATTATATGCTTTAACTTGTTGTAACTCTGCTTTATAAATTTTATAAAGTTACTTTCCTACTTTATAAATCATCATTACTGTGGAACCGGTGGGCGGTTAGAAAATTTTACTACTAACAGAGATACAAAAGTGGGCGGTAGGTATAAAAAGGTTGACTACTCCTGGACTAGAGTATTACAAATCTGTTTTTTCCTACTAAAAAGGTAATTATCCTTTCAGGGAACTTCTAAGAAATATTAGGAATAAAAATAAAAGATTACTTATGGCTGATCCCAGCCCCATCATTTCAATCAATGAATTATTAGCAGGGTACCACAGATTGGCATAAAGTTGGTGAGGCTGCTATAGCCATTAGATAGTCTCAGCTTCACTAGCATAAAGACTGTTTTCTTGACTCTTTTTAAAGGTTTTAATCCCATAGCCTGCACAAAAGTAATGGGTTTCTTGGGGATGTACTCAGTTTAACCATCGTCATATGAGACTGATATAAGAAAAACAAACAAACAAACAGAATATCAATTTATTGATAAAGTGAAAACTACAAACTCAGAGCAAACTGTAATACTTGAATCAACATTTCTTTTATTTTTTTTAATTTTTTTGTCTTTTCCCAAGTGAGAGGAGGGGAGAAAGAGAGACAGACTCCTGCATGAGACCTGACTGTGATCCACTCAGCCACCCCTACCCGAGGCCATGCTTGCAACCCAGCTATTTTTAGCGCCTGTTCTGGAGGCTCCACAGAGCCATCCTTAGGCCCCCCACCCACCCCGGCCAATGTTCTAGAACCAATTGAGCCATGGCTGCAGGAGGGCAAGAGAGAGACAGAGACACACTGAGAGAGAAAGAGAGAGAGAGAGATAGAGAGAGAGAGAGAGAGAATGGGAAGGGGAGGGGGAAGGGGAGGGGAAGTGGAAGGGGGAGGGGGAGGGGAGGGAGTAGGAGAGGGGGAGGAGTGAGAAACAGATGTTCACTTCTTCTGTGTACCCTGACCAGAAATTGAACCCCAGGACATCCATATGCCAGGCCGATGCTCTACCACTGAGGATAATTGCACTTGGAATCAGAGAAGTATTAACTAGTTAGTGTCCCATGCCGTTTTCCAATAAATAAAGTCTTTTTCTGTCATGGCTAGTAGACTATGTTTGTAAAGGTGATGGTTTTCAAACTAAGTTTCTGGGAGCCCTCTGGTTTTGCAAAGTTGTCTCAGGACAGCTGCAGGGCAAAGGAAAAGCCAAGTACCTTGTGTTGTTTCATAGCCCCTCTACTTTTACCTGTTTTATTTCCAGGTTTGGTTTTAAAAAAGCAGTTTGGTTCTTAAGAAAATATTTACAAAAATATAACAGTAGGAATATGAAGTTAACACTTCCTAAACTAATTCTTATCTTCGTATTGTAAATTTCAAGACTCTATTCTCTTTAAACTCCTTCAATATACAACTCCCTAAACAATGACTAAAATACAAATGATTAAGTCACAGTTTTATGCTAATACAAGCGTAATAGCACAATGAAGACACACCTTATTCTCCGAACTTGGGTGTTGCCTAAACTCTTATCATTTACTGATATGGCGGGTGTAATAACTTAACTCATAGATTCCCAGGGTTACATTTTAATTTTTTTTATTTTTAAAGTAAATTTTAGTTTACTTTTACATATAGAAAGAGAATTCCAGAAAACTAATATGTAAAAGATTGCTGGAGTAGCTATATTCATTTCAGATAAAAGAAATTCTCTGACCACAGCATTATAAAAGATCTATCACCACATATCATAAAAAGGTTCAGTGTAGCAATAAATTACTATAATTTCAAAACTTATCTGCCTAACATTTTTTTAGAAAGCAAAAATTGCCAGAAGTACATGAAGAAGATCTCAAATAGCCATCATAATATGTGTCAGTGGATGGGGAAGAGTTCAAAACATCTTTGTTGAACAAGAAACAAGATAAATCAAAAACAACAAAAAACCCTAATAACAATTATAGCCAGATAAGAATTTGAACAACACAACAAACAAGCTTGACTTACTAGACATATCTACAATGGATCTAATAATTAGACAATTTGCATTCTTCTAAAGGACAAATAGAGTACTTACAAAAAGTAATATAAAGCATATATTATATGCATTATATATAATATAAAACATCTCCACATTTTACCAAAATATCATTTAAATCACATTCTCTAAACCCAAGACAATGAAATAATGAAAAATATAAAAGTCCCTATATTAGGAAATTAAAGTAAAACTTCTGAAAATGGGTCAAAGAGGATATAGTGGAAAATTAAAAATGTTTACAAATGAATAATATAAATACCATATTTGAAAAACTATAGGAATACAGCAAAAGCAGTAATTCATGAAAATTTAAAGAATCAGATTCTAATTTTAGAAAAGAATAAACAGTAAAATTTAAGTGTACACCTGAGAAGTTAGTAAAAAGACAAAAATAAAGAAAGTAGAAAGAAGGAAACAATGACAAAAAGAGCAGAAACAAATTCAATATAAAAAAAAAAAACATGATAACAAAGAAATGCTACCCTAAGAGGTATCGGATTATCTAAATCTGTGGCTCTCAAACTTCACCATGCAACTGGATCGTATGAAGAGGGTTTGTTGGCCCTGGCCGGTTGGCTCAGCGGTAGAGCGTCGGCCTAGCGTGCGGAGGACCCAGGTTCGATTCCCAGCCAGGGCACACAGGAGAAGCGCCCATCTGCTTCTCCACCCCTCCGCTGCGCTTTCCTCTCTGTCTCTCTCTTCCCCTCCCGCAGCCAAGGCTCCATTGGAGCAAAGATGGCCCGGGCGCTGGGGATGGCTCCTTGGCCTCTGCCCCAGGTGCTAGAGTGGCTCTGGTCGCAACATGGCAACGCCCAGGATGGGCAGAGCATCGCCCCCTGGTGGGCAGAGCGTCGCCCCCTGGTGGGCAGAGCGTTGCCCCATGGTGGGCGTGCCGGGTGGATCCCGGTCGGGCGCATGCGGGAGTCTGTCTGTCTCTCCCTGTTTCCAGCTTCAGAAAAATGAAAAAAAAAAAAAAAGAGGGTTTGTTAAAACATGAGGCATTCCGGATCATCCCCAAAGTTTCTGATTCAGTGGGTCCAGAATAGAGCCAAGATTTTGCATTTCTTGTAAATCCCATGTGGTGCTGATGCTGCTGGTCCAACGACCAAACTTCAGAACCACTGATCTAAGTCAAGGTACATCTATTTTTCTGTCACCATCACATTTTACTATAACCGATAGCTTATATCAATAATTGCCTCTGAAATAACTTAAATGACATAAAACTTAAAACTCCAAACTTATTTATGAAATGAAAAGGACCTAAAATGTAATCTCTTATTAATTTTTTATGAATACTAATGATCATTTTCAGATATTTTATTATAATGTCCCAATCTTTTGTGAGGCTGGATAACTTTTATCTCTTAGTTGTCAAATGAAAATGGTTTTGTATAAATATACTTACATACATGAATACCTCGTGTATGTAAGTATATACTTTTTAAACCACATTTTAAAGTAACATGTTTTTAAAACACATTTTCTATATTAGTTGTAGAAATATGTTCTGTCTTAGGAAATAGACACTATGGGCACTTCGATATCTTGGTGGATATGATTTTTTCCTGAAAACCTAACAAAGCAATATATGAAAAATTTTTTCCAATAAAAAACAAAATTTATGTGTACTTTTTTCAAAATGTATGTGTATTATAGGTAAATATACATATTTTTTGTTCTTTGAATTCTATAAATCATCAATAAATAGGTGAGCATGGCATTCTAATATGTAGAGTAAGACCCAAGATGACTCCATACCTCCAGGCAGGAAAAGAACATTCACTTTCAAATCCCCTCTCCCACCCTTACAGAAAACCTGTTCCTATGAAAGGAACAGTGTCTTCTGTGTATTTATAACACCAAGAACAATGTGGGCACTCAGTAAGTGTTAACTAATGACCATGTTGATAGTGATGACTTCCCACTTCTGGCAAGCTCTAGCAAAATCTGAAGGCACGCTCTTCAGCACATTTATAACTGAAATAAGAAGAGCTCTTCATGAAGCCATGGTTTCAACTGCTAAGAGTCAGGGAACTGCATCATGTTTCAGCAAGTTGCTAGTACATCAATTTCTACATATTCTTATAACCAAGGATACAACCATCAAGTGAAAAGTGAAAAAGAGGCCCTGGCTAGGTTGCCCAGTGGACAGACCATTGTACCTGAGGGCTGAGTTTGTGGGTTCAATCCTGGGTCAGGGCACATATGAGAAGCAACCAGTGAGTGCACAACTATGTAGAATGAGTTGATGCTTCTCTCTCTCCTTTATCCTCTTAAATCAGTGGAAAAAAATATTTTAAAGTAGAAAAGGTATTAAATACCTATTTTCATCATCTAAAACCAGCAGATGTTTTGTTGTAAATTTTTATGATTTAACTAATATAACAAGTAATTTTACTAGGTAGGCAATTTACTTAAATTAAAATGGGATAAAAATAAAAGAAAAAAAATGAGGTTATGTTGAAAGTCTCTTCTTAAGTGGAATTATATTTTATTTTTAACTTGAACTTTTCTAAAGGTTTTGCATCATGTTTGTTTCAGAAACTCACAGGAGTCAAAATATTTATCACAGAATAAAGTAAGGCCCAGCTTCAAAATACAGTACACCTATATATATGAAATATTATAGATTCTTAAGAATGACTTGAAAAATACCTGAAATATTGGTGAGTAAAAAAAAACAAAACAAAAAACCCTCAGGTTTGCAGAATAATATCTTCAATATAAATTCATCAATTTAAATATTCATGTGTATATGAACCCATATTTTGCCAATGTAGAGGAAGGAACCAGGAGGATACATACCAATCTATTGACAAGTTAATTACCTCTGAGATAAGAAAGTAAAATTGTACAGAACTTTTACCTTTTACATTACATCTTTCTGAATTGATTAATATCCTCAATGACAATATTCCGTGTATACATGCATTATTAACATACCAATAAAGAAAAATATATTTATTATTTGTTAAGGGAAAATAGTCATTTGTAGTTAATATCTACATACTAGAATATCAAACCCAAATTTCTAATTGTTGTCAGAATCTTTGATAGATTTTGAAAAGCCTAATCTCAAACCTCAAAGCTGAACAGTCAAATTCAAATTATATATTCAAGAATTCAAACATTCCACCACTGTTATTAGGTGAATCAATATTAAGTCTTAAAAATAGAAATGAATAATAATTTATTATTTTTCCTGTCCACATGAACACTGTAGTTGGGGCCTGAAGCTGTACTCATTCAGAGTTGAAACTATGCAACATTGAAGCTATGTCTACTTGCAAAAAGAAATGTCTGATCACACATCTTGATAATAGTATATATGTATTTTACTCCAGCTCAAGTATGTATCTGCAAACATATAGATTTTATAACTCCTTAATTTTGACCCATTTATATGTTTGCTGGCATATATTTAATTTTTTCATAAAACTTCAGGTAGTTACATGTCTCCTATAGTAGTAGTATATAGTGTATATATTTTCTGGTCCAGGTAAATCAAGAAATTATGTTTACCTACTTTTAAATTGGATAGGATGAATAGTTTACATTATATCTTCAATCTAATTTATTGGTTCTTTCATATTATGGCAACAGATCACCTTAAGTTCTGAGTTTTAGTGCTTTTTAAATTGTAATTGGGGAGAGGAGTATATTTCATAGTTACTTTAATAGAATACTTTGAAGAGGCTGCATCAAAATCTACAAATCAGATGCCATTTAAAATCCAAAGGCCTCCATGACTGCTTCCAGTACACATATATATGCATGCTCACATAACACTGACAGTTAACAGAATGAAGTGAAAGGTATTACGTACACATGTATTTCAACATTTTATATTTACTTTATGGAGACATTGCCATTCCTTTTTGAAATAGAAGGCTAAAGACTAGCCTTAGAGGCCCTGGCTAGCCAGCTCTGTTGGTTAGAACCTCATCCTGAAACACAAAGGTTGTGGGTTCCATCCCTGGTCAGGGCATATAGGGAAAGTGACTGATGAATACACAACTAAGTGGAACAACAAATAATGCTTCCCCCCCCCCCTCTTTCTCTAAAAATCAATCAATTAAAGAAATAAAAAGAGACTATCCTTAGAATGTAAACTCCATAGAGGCACTGGGAATTTTTGGTCTGTTTTGCCCCTGCTACACCCCTAGTTCCGAGAATAGTGCTTACTGCACAGTAAGTAATCATTGAAATATTTGTTGAGTCAATAGTTATTATAAATAAATACATCACTATACCAAACATAATTATTTATGTTTGCCTATAGTTCCTTCTAAAGGGCTTGCCTTCCTTACACCCTAACTTTGTAAAACCTGATTGGAATGGGTATAAAAACTTGACCCACTGCCACCTGATTCATTCACTGGGTAGTAAATATTCCTATTCTACCTTTGGAATGTGAATGGTCACAGGAAAAACATAGACTCTAATCAGTTCAGGTGGGCTTAAACCACAAGGTCATGTAGCCTTAGGGGCTGAAGTTGCCACTTTGGGTCATGGGCAAACTGATGTCTAAGGAAAATTTGGCAATTACCGAAAGAAGCCAGCAAAGATACAAACACAGAAACAAGCAGAAATGGGTAACTAGAGGGACACAAAAAGAGTAGTGGCCTCAATTACCAAGTTTTACAAATCCAACAAGGCTCAGTTATAGGCTTTGTTTCTGTGAATTTCTGTAACATTACAGTAAGTATATTTCCTCTTTTTTTATAGAAGTTCATCTGAGTTCATTCCTTTTCCTTGCAATCAAAATCTTGACTAGAGAAGTCATATATAATAATTTATTTTGCTTTTCATAAATTTCTTTCTTTCCTCCAAAAATAATGCAATTTAAAATTAATGCTACATTGTTAATACTGAATAGCCATGGTGAATCAGCATGACATTGAGCTAATAGTTATTTGATCAAGAGGCCTAAATTAAAATGCACGTGCGGCACGCGCGCGCGCGCGCACACACACACACACACACACACACACACACACAGAAACTAACAATTAATGTATCTACATCCATATCTGGAGGTTCAAGAGAGAGCACTTTTTTCCTCTAATATCTATTACACTTACAGTCAAAATATTAGCTTCTTATATTTCTCAAACTCCTTTCATCACTTTCTTCACTAAATGTTAATTTGCTTTAGATAGGAAGGCAAAAGACAGTAAAAGATTTTAAAAGGCGGGGGAATATTGTTATTTTTATCAGCTTTATAAAGAAAGTTTATTTCTTGAAAGGCATAATTCTTTTTTCAGGGAGAAGAAAGGACATTTATATGATTACTTTAAAATAATCACTTAAATATTTAAGAGTTTTAATTTAGTCTGACCAGGTGGTGGCACAGTGGATAGAGCATTGGACTGGGACACGGAGGACCCAGGTTCGAAGTCCCGAGGTCGCCGGCATGAGTGTGGGCCCATCCGGCTTGAGTACAGGCTCACCAGCTTGAGTGCGGGTTGCTGGCTTGAGCATAGGATCATAGACATGACCGCATGATCACTGGCATGAACCCAAGGTCGCTGGCTTGAGCCTAAGGTCGCTGGCTTGAGCAAGGGGTCACTTGCTCTGCTGTAGCACTCCCCCCATCAAGGCACATATAAGAAAGCAATCAATGAACTACTAAGGAGACTAAGGAGCCGCACCAAATAACTGATGCTTCTCATCTTTCTCCCTTCCTGTCTGTCTGTCCCTACTAGAACTCTCTCTGTTTCTGTCAAACTAAAATAAATAAAATAAAATAAAGTTTTTATTTAAAAATTTTTTAAATTTATCTACTTATTTATTTATTTTTTTGTGCCGAGAGGGAGGGGTGCTACCATAGAGCAAGTGACCCCTTGCTCAAGCCAGTGACCTTGGGGTCATGTTTATGATCCCACGCTCAAGCCAGCGACCCTGCGCTCAAGCTGGTGGGCTCACGCTCAAGCCGGATGAGCCTGTGCTCAAGGTGGTGACCTCGGGGTTTTGAACCTGGGTCCTCCATGTCCTAGTTGACGCACTATCCACTGCGTTACTACCTGGTCAGGCTAAATATTTAAAAGTTTTAAAATGTATTAAAACCAGAGCTCAATATTTTAAAATATATTATAATAGTTTTAAAATAATTGTGATATAATTAAGTAAACCATTCCATACATTTGAGGGCAAAATTAATTCAAGGCTAATTTTATCCACTGAGCCACCGCTGGTCGAGGTTAATTTTAAATCCTAGTTGCCTATAACAGAGAGATACTCTCTCCTTCATCTAGGTTTTTATATTCTCTGCTCTGCTATTTTTAATGTTCTGATGTATAAAGGAATCCATATGCTGAACACTTGAGACTGTCAACTAGCATGTTTTTTCTCTATAATTGGTATATTCTGTCCCTAAAAGTATCACTATAGACCATACAGATCACATAATAGATACAAATGGGCCAAATATAAACAACACATGTCCCAAACTGAACGAGACAGGAAAATATTACTATGAAATTCAACTGCCTAGCTATTTAGCTTATACTTTTTTTATACAGGGATCATATTATAAGGGGAAAAGAATTCAGTGTGAAATATGCCATGATTTCACCTGTTGTTCTTAGTTCCAAGGTTTGCAAAATGGATGAATATACAAAAGAACTTCAAATTTTTCCACAAAATAAGGTAACAAAGCTGATCAAATAGTAATTTTACTTGTAGGATTTCTCCACTCTTTTCACTGACCCCTCCATTTTAAATTGGTGACGGGACAGGGTTCAGAGTAAAACTAAACAGCAGGGTGTGGGCAGACGTGCATCTGGGCTTGTGTTGTCAGCCTCAGTAAGCTTCCTTGATTTTTCTGCAAAGCCCATCTTCTTTTTAAAAAGAATGGAAATTATACAGGAAGCAGGAACAAAGCTAACGAAGATTATAAACTTCTCACCTTTCTTCTTCCCCCAGTAATTGCCCACTGAGTGCAGGCACAGGCCATTTCAGATGAGGCTGTCACTGTGTGTCCTATTGGAGGCTGAGTAGTTTTGCTCTGGAAAGAGAAGGGTCAACTTGCAGCCCTGAATCCCTGGCGGCCATAATGAGCAGATGATAGTCCTAAGCTCTCAGTTCAAAGGCAACTGAAGGGAGGAAGGGTGAAGAAAGACAAGGGAAAGTGAAAGACAGTGGAATGGGATAGAGGAGCACGGCCATTAATACTAACTTCTCCAATTCCCCTAGCTTCCACAATGACTTACTGCTTTCCACTCCTAAATGCAGATCTACTCTGAGAGCCTTCCACCAGAGCACAGGTATTTTAAAAATCAGATCATTGGCACCCCTGACCAGTTGGCAGAGTGTCGGCCTGGCATGTGGAAGTCCCAGGTTTGATTTGGTCAGGCAACCATCTGCTTCTCCTCCCCTACCCCCCTTCTCTCTCTCTCTGTCTTCCCATCCTGCAGCCATAGCTTGAATGGTTCAAATGGGGTTGGCCCCGGGTGCTGAGGAAGGCTCCATGGCCTTAATCTCAGGCACTCAAATAGCTTGGCTGCTGAGCAATGGAGCTGTAGCCCAGCCAGGCAGAGCATCACCTGGTAGGGGCTTGCTAGGTGGATCCCGGTAGGGGCACGTGCAGAAATCTTGTCTCGCCTCCCCACCTCTCACTTAATAAAAAATAAAAAAGATAAAAAGGAACATTTGCTAGAAGGTGTAAATAATTTTCCTCTTAAATTTTAGAGAAAGAAAGGAGAAACATGCAAGGAGAGAAATGTGACGTGGTACTGTCAGGATAGTTTTTAAAATATTTGGAAAAGGTTATCGATATTATAACAAAGCCATTGAAAGTAAGGACATGTGCTATGTAGTTAAAACACATTATATTTTGTTTTCTTACTATCCCGTTAAGTTTTATTTATGGAAAATGTCTTGTGACTTTTCTGGGCACTTTTTAGGCAACAGAGCTTTCCATTCACTTTAAACCATAAACTCAGATTCTATTCAGAAATTAGAATGTCTAACCCAAACTGTATTTCAAAACTCCAAAGCCGATTTAACTCACATCTCCCTGCTCCCAGCAGGGCCCACAACAGAGTAGCTGCTTTTAAGGCGGTAGCGGGCGGGGCAGGGGCAAGGTTGATGTTCTCCCTTCCATTCTGTCCTCACTTGCCAGCCGCTGGTACTGACTACTCTGGAGTGGAGAACATGGAGAGAGACTATGAAACAGAGGGAGTTTTTTTCCTCTTGAATTGGCATTGTCAGGAGATGGCACCTTGCATTCCTGGCAGATGTTGAAAGCTTCCTCTTTGTCTCTTGGGCACTTTTGTATGTTCATCAGCAGCATCCCTGCTGGGATCCCTGGCTGCAACTCCTATGACTCCGGCAGAGTTTGTTTACAAAGTGCTGCTGGTTAATCAGCGCCCCCCCCCCCCCCCCCCAGTAAGCTCCTGGTTTTCTGGTGGCCAAATCCCTGCAAACTTGCTGTTGGAGTCCAAGTGCCTTTTCCAGATGGTCCTTTTGGGAAGGACATAAGATGGTTCAAGGCCAGCTCTCTCTCTAGTGTGGTATATATCTGGTTCATGGGGAAAAGCCCCATCATGAAGCCTCCTTCTCTTGACTTGGTGTGAATGAGACTAGTGCCACCCCTTCTGAGGCAGGGCAAAGTGGGACTTGCAGCAAGCACTACCCAGTTTTCTTTCTTAAACACAAAAAGAAAAACCAAACACCTTTTCATAAACTACTATTGCTTTTTCCTCTGAACTCTGTTATAATCTTTATCTGAGGTAAAGGCACCTGTGTGAAGGGCTCAAAAGTTATTAACCCTTTGAGTAGTATGAACATTAATGTATGTCCTCGTGCCTCCAGACCGTCCAGAGTACGATCGATTTATTTTAAAAATGTGAAAGGCAACATTAAAAAAAGGCAAATGTATGTTCTTGTTTCCATAAATTGGTTATCAAACAAACATGATTTTAAGTTAATAAAACTGTAACTGGAACTAATTTCATTTTTTGAAAAACAAAAACAAAAACTCACTCCTGGGGGTCAGCGAGCATGAGAAAAACTCACTACTCACAGGGTTAGATTAATTCTTGGCCCTGTGTTCTGAAATTGGAATGTAGGACTGATACTATACCTTGGGAGGCAGCTTCTATTGTATCTCACTGCCTTTACTGAACCTTCAGTTTTAATATTTGTTAAAATCTGATTAACATAGTGGTTCCTTTACCATTCTTAGTTATACTCAATATCTACCCTCTCTTCTTCCTAACTGGCAGATACCCAATTATTTTTGCAGAGATCTACATTTTTTTTTTTTGAGATCTTTTTGAAGCAACTAAGTACTCAGAGAAGATGACTCCCTATCAAGCTTACGAGTCAACGCTGAACAGTCTAATCCCATTTCCTGGCCAGTAATACATTTATGTCTTAAATACCAAACCTAGTCAAAGAGATATGAAGGTAAGTTGGCTGAGATGATTTCCGAAAGAAGAGTTTCATAAAAAGAGAAGCACAAAGAAGAAAGGTTTCATTTTCTGTCTTTGGACTTTGTGCCTGGTTAGGGTCATCATCCTGTGATAATGAGGAGAGTCAGTCTGAGCAAGGGACAACCTGCTAAGACGGCAAAACAAACACTTAAGTGATGTGTGTGACCCTCTTAATAACCATCCCTTTCAAACTTCCTTTTATAAGACAATACATTTTCCTTATTTGTTTATATAATATTAAGCCGTTGAGTGGGGAGCTCCATACTTGCACAAAAGACGTCTTCACTGAAACAGTGCACCATGAAATATTTATTATAATCCAAACATAGATACTTTTCAATAGGCAATCAAGTTAGAAAACGAAAGTTTTTGTTTTCTCACTTTTATTTATTTTTGAATAATTGCTGGGTGAGTTCATCTGGCACAAAATCACTTTAAAGTTAGATGTTTAAGTTAGTTCTCAAAATTGCAATAGTATTATTGAACTGGATCAAAAGTTGTGATGACACCTGTGATAACGTAAATAAAAACAAATGAAAGTTATGTCCAATTTGCAAACCCATCCTTGATCGGGAGAATTGAATTTGTCTTGGAATTCCTGGTTAAACCTAAGAGGTTTCTAATATTACATGATATTGTCAACCCCCGGGGCAATGATCACATTCTAATCTTAGGAAACAGAAGATGGTGTGCATGCCAATGACCCACTGGAAAGTAAATCATTTTATGCTGAATTCCATTTAGAGGATCAAGCAAGGGCCTATTTCGCTATTTCATATTATGACATGGGTGTGCTTATATTAAATCACTTTCAGAGGAACACTAGGTGACTAATTTGTGACAATGATATGTTTGCAGACTAATACATGCATAAGAACAGCAGAATAATGAGCTAATTTGTCAAGCACCAAATGAAATTACTGAAAGCTGGTGGCCTAAGCTATCATAAAAATTGTCCCTTATACTCCATGAAGATGCTGCTAGTAATCTTCTACCCACATCATTGCTTTTGGATAAACAGGCCAAGGTTTAACTAATTCTTTTGCCACGAAGCTGGGTCTCTGGTACTTGAATACACTTGCTATTGGGAGAGCCTGCTGCAATGTGAAGCTCTGCTTTTTTGTAACTCCACTGTCTGAATGGCATCCCAGGATGAGGGACCATTAATCCTAACTGTTCTCTAGGCCATGCTGTTGTTGCTCTTGTGGTATTCTTTCTTTCATAGTTCACAAACATTGCGCTCAGATTCACACAGAACCTGGGCTGTCTCTTTTCCCTCTCTTTGAATGCTCCTGCTTACTGACACAGGCACAGAATCTTCAGTACTTTTGAGATGGTCTTTTTTATTTTTTCTTCTTTTTCCCAACACAATCCAGGAATGACTTTATCCTTATTATTAGACTTATCCTCTCTCCTTCGGTCCCCACCCAAACTTGAGATGGATAAACCTAATTCCCAATTTTTCTGCATTACATCTCCTCTGAACCCCAAGTGTAAAACTAGCTAACTTGTGCTGCTAAAAGAATAGATTTTTTTTTTCTGGAGAAAGCATGGTTTGGTGGAAGGAGAACAGGTTTTTGGTGTCATCAGACAGACCTGAGGTCTCTCACCACTTCAGTTACTTTGGGCTCATTCCCCAACTGTCATCCAATCTTAATTTTTTCATTTGGAAAACAACAATAATACATATTTCTTATATTTATTTGTGATTACCTTAGAAGACATAGGTTAACCATGTGACACATGCAATATTTGTTTCAGATGGCCCCCTCAAATGTTTATCATCTAACCTCCTGACCTCAACTGATGGGGTTCTTACCTTAGGGAAGAGGGAAATCAGTGTAGAAATAGGAAGAGGCTGAATAATACAGGCTTCTCTAGCAATTTCTAATGCAAAGTATGTTGGCCAAGTGGGTTATCAACATAGCTATGGTGTGGTTTTTGTATCACTTGTCTTAAGGGTCATAGGAGGAGAACTACAAATAGCCATTTAAAAAGATATTCAATTTCATTGGTAACCAAAGAAATAGGTTAAAACTACAACGAGCTCTTTTGCCTATCACATTGGTAAAAATTCAAGACTAAGATATCCAGTGATGAGAGGGGATGGGAAAACAAGTACCCCTTACACAAGTGGTGGAAACCCGGGCTGGGAAAGACTTTCTTGGAGTACAATTTAGCAAACTTCTTAAAGTGTAAAACACCTACCGACTGATCTGCAAGAATCTATCCCACAAAAGGGATTGCTTGAGTGTAAATAACACACACAAAGCCATTCATTTTAGCATTGTTTATAATTTAAAAAAAAAATCATGCTTCTGTCTCTCTGACAAGATTCTGGGTTCTTGGAAAGAACTTACCTTTCTTCTTTCTCCCTAGTAACTTCTGAGGTCTCAAATGTATAATAAGGTAGAACAGGGGTCCCCAAACAAGGCCCGTGGGCCACATGCGGCCCCCTGAGGCCATTTATCCGGCCCTCGCAGCACTTCTGGAAGGGGCATGTCTTTCATTGGTGGTCAGTGAGAGGAGCATAGTTCCCATTGAAATACTGGTCAGTTTGTTGATTTAAATTTACTTGTTATTTATTTTAAATATTGTAATTGTTCCCGTTTTGTTTTTTACTTTAAAATAAGATATGTGCAGTGTGCATGGGGATTTGTTCATAGTTTTTTTTTATAGTCCGGCCCTCCAACGGTCTGAGGGACAGTGAACTGGCCCCCTGTGTAAAAAGTTTGGGGACCCCTGAGGTAGAATATGATTAAAATGCATACTGACTATGCATGATCAAAATATTTTATGTATAAAGATAATAAAATAGATGTATAAAATTTGTAGGTGGATCGCTATTTTCAGAAGAAAAAAGTATTTATAATTGGTAATCAAAAGTTTATTCTTTTTTCTATTCACTTAAAATTACTGGAATATTTTATAATACATATAACTGAATGTTACTCAACTTTCCAAGCCTATGTAATCTTATTTTATATTTTGATTTAAATGTTGCATATTGTGATAAAAAATTTTTTCTAAAAACTTAACATATTTTAAGACAGGAGTACAGGACTTCTCAAACAAGGGTTTAAATGCCTGTTACTACAACTCCTGGGCCATCGTCTTGCAATAAGAATTTAGCCTGACCTGTGGTGGCGCAGTGGATAAAGCATTGACCTGGAAATGCTGAGGTCGCTGGTTCAAAACCCTGGGCTTGCCTGGTCAAGGTACATATGGGAGTTGATGCTTCCAGCTCCTCCCCTCTTCTCTCTCTCTGTCTCTTCTCTCTCTCCCTCTCTCTCTCTCTCTCTGTCTCTCCCTCTCCTCTCTAAAAAAATAAATTAATTAATTAAAAAAAAAGAATTTAATTTTTTTGCAATATGGGATGCAGAGAGGGAAGATGGTGTCTTTCAAATACAAAGACCATGCTCTTAATATCATCAGCAGAAGGTATCTCTGAGTCATATTGACTAGTGGTGGGATGAGCCTCTTCAGTCACACCATCTAGACCAAAATGTCATGCTTTACTGAGCTGTATTACTTGGGCCATGAAACAGGCTAAACAAAACTAAGCCAGTGAAAATTCTTAAGACCAGTAGGCAGCCCAATTTGGCTACTTTACAACTAAGATCCAATATTTTAAAATGAAATAGTACTTTCTTTTTCAAGGAGAACTATACTAGATATAAATATTAAACTCCTTTCACCAATGTGAGCCCCAGATCAGCCTAGTGTGAACAACATATTTATATATCACTAGCAATGTAAAGTGAGCTGAGCTTCTCAGAAGAGTGCTGTATTAATTGAATCATTAGCATGAAAAACTAGTTTCCTTCCACATGACATTTAGAAACATGCAATAACATTTGAAAATGAGTGGAGAAGGTTATAATAAAGGAAACATTTTTTTGAGCCTTCTAGAGAGGGTTTTGTGCATTAGGTTTTACATGACTCTATCTTTTTTTTTTTTACAGAGACAGAGAGAGAGTCAGAGATAGGGACAGGCAGACAGGAATGGAGAGAGATGAGAAGCATCAATCATCAGTTTTTCGTTGCGACACCTTAGTTGTTCATTGATTGCTTTCTCATATGTGCCTTGACCGTGGGGCTACAGCAGACTGAGAAACCCTTTGCTCAAGCCAGTGACCTTGGGTCCAAGCTGGTGAGCTTTGCTCAAACCAGATAAGCCTGTGCTCAAACTGGCAAGCTCGGGGTTTCGAACCTGGGTCCTTCCGCATCCCAGTCCAACACTCTATCCACTGTGCCACCACCTGGTCAGACGACTCTTTATCTTTTAATACATGCAATAACCCTATAAAGTGAGTATTAATATCTCCTACTTTATAGATGAGGAAACTAAAGAATATAGAGGAGATAATTATTGTCCAGAGATCCAGATAATAAGTGGTTAAGCAACAATTAGACTCCAAACCCCACTCTGTCCACTACACTGTGAGAGCAACTTTGACCTGTGGATTTAGACAGGACTGTAAATGACTGGTTCAGAGAGGGGTGCAAGTTTAGAGACATTTGATGGGGTAATAATGATCATGAGCTGTGTAACTAGAAGTACCAGACCTTATGCTAAATACTTGGCTTGTCTCTCCCCATTTAAACTTCTAGAGAATTACTACTAGTATGTCCATTTTACAGTGAGAAAACCAATCTACAAAATAGTTAGGAAAGCCACCCAAAGTTACATAGCTAGTTAAAAAGTCTTACTGTGACCTTGTTCCTTTTCCCCATATTTATTTTTTCTTTCCTGCTTCTTTCTAACAGAGGAAAAAAAGTGACTTGTTTAGTTTATTGATTTCATATACCTCTGGGGTTTTTATCACCTTTCAGATAAAAAACAATCCGTGTCTTCCTTCACCTAATGATGGATGCCAGGATGCTATTTGGGGACACAGGGAGGCACTTCTCTGACGTCCTGCTTATGTCAACAGATACGCATAGAATTAGGTTGCAGCTTGGTTCCTAAGCCTGTCCGTGACTTTCTAAACCTTCATCAAAAAAAATCTTTTAGTTCTTCCATAGGAAAAATTAAAACAGCTAGGTGTCTTTGTCTAAAAATGCAAACACATGATTTGGCAAAGGCTGACATTTTAGATCGTCTCCTGGCCAGTGCTCTGGGAATTGTTCATCCAGCGCCGAGGGCGCGCCCAGTGCCCAGCACCCCCCTCCCCTGGTTATTATCAGGCTGCTGCAGTGCAGCGAGGAGACAGCTGATCATTTAGATCATTAAAGATCAATCCAATGACCCAACATTTCTGTACATTTTAGAGAAATGACAAAAGTACACTATCAGATTGCTATTAACTTGCCCTGGGTTTTCTTTTTTACAGCTGCCAGGAAAGTCATTTGGTAAAATTGATTAAACCAGGATGCCAGGAGGAGAGAGAAAAAGAGCAATGAAATGTAAACACAGGGAGCTTAGAGGGGAGGGCAATAATGTTTTCCATGGGACTAAAAGTGAGATGTCTCTGGGGGAGACAGGGGAGGGCGGGTAGGTGGAGAAACCGTGCACAAAGTGAGCATACTATAATTTGGAGTATAAGAGATTTAAGATGGCAGGATAAAACCAACCTAAATGCAGAAAGTATAAAAAAGAGGCAATCTAGCCACGTGCTTCTAACAAACTACGCATTGGTCACACTATATGGTTTGATCGAATTAATCCAGGAGACATCATTGGTATAACAATAAGAAACTGACTTGAAGATTTTAGTAAATTAAACTCTTTTTTTTTTTTTTTTTTTCATTTTTCTGAAGCTGGAAACAGGGAGAGACAGTCAGACAGACTCCCGCATGCGCCCGACCGAGATCCACCCGGCACGCCCACCAGGGGCGACGCTCTGCCCACCAGGGGGCGATGCTCTGCCCATCCTGGGCGTCGCCATGTTGCGACCAGAGCCACTCTAGCGCCTGAGGCAGAGGCCACAGAGCCATCCCCAGCGCCCGGGCCATCTTTGCTCCAATGGAGCCTTGACTGCGGGAGGGGAAGAGAGAGACAGAGAGGAAAGCGCGGCGGAGGGGTGGAGAAGCAGATGGGCGCTTCTCCTGTGTGCCCTGGCCGGGAATCGAACCCGGGTCCTCCGCATGCTAGGCCGACGCTCTACCGCTGAGCTAACCGGCCAGGGCAAATTAAACTCTTAATATCAGGACATGGTAAGGTGGCGTGCCTAGGTTCCTGCAGAGTAGGGCTTATTTCTGTATAAAGGAAAATAAATCTCTTTACTTGTGCTCAATAAAACTATGAGTACATAGTAATTCATATATACACCCCCATTTGTTATTCTAATGGCCATACATATTCCCTCCTTCCATATAACAACTTTCTGCTTCTTAAAATATTGGTTTTTTCCTCTAATATATTTTAAACAAGTTCTTGATTAACCTAAAAGAAATACTGGTATGTGGAATCACAGAATATTGAGAAGGATGGATTTTAATGTGGATTTTCTGCTACCATGCCACTATTTCTAATTCTTCCCAGAGTCTTATTTAAAATTCCACTTAGCTCACACAGATCGTGCTTCTGTAGAAAGGGACGGGAAAAAAACTATCAAGTATTTACTCTTCAAATATATATTATGTCTGCTAGTTTTATAGTACAACAAACACCTAAACACAAGTGACTTAAAAATAGCATTTAAAACATAAATAAAGCGAATGTTCTATGAAAGAGTGAATGTACATCCTTGGAAATGGGACACAGAAAATGATAAGGTACAAGAACCATTTAATTGCATAAAGAAGACCAACTCTAGTCTAACTGAAGTGACCCCCCCACAGAGAAGTCCTAAATTACATTTGCCCTGCTTCAGGGGCTCAGCAGAAGCTGAGATTCAGAAAACATTTACTTAAAGTCATGGGTTTACATGGGAGGGGTGTAGCTTTCTTGAAGGAGAATGGTTACCAGATTCTAAGATGGCCCCCAACTATCCTCTGCTTGATATTCACACCTTCATGTAGTATCTCCTTCCACAATGTCCCAGCTTGATCATCCAGCCAAAAGTAAGGGATCATCACTTTTGAGATAAGATGATAAAAGGCTGTGGCTTCTGTGTGTTTTGTGATGTCTCTTTCTCTCTGATCTCCCAGTCTAGAGGATGCAAGCTATAATGAACAGCCATATAGAGAGGCGGTTCACATGGCTAGGACCGATGCCTGCCAACCATCTGAGTGACCTTCCATCCACTGCGCCACCACCTGGTCATCATCTGAGTGACCTTAAAAGCAGTTGAGCTTTGAGACAATTGAAGCCCAAGTCAACAACCCAAGAGAGACCGTTAGCCAGAACCACTAAGTAATATGGGGAAACCGCGAGCCATTTGCATGACTGAAGATTGTATATATAGAGATATGGAAAATTCATCTACTGCAATCTAATTTATGCTCACTGGCTTGGAAAGTAAACACTGAAAAAAAGGCAACCACTTTATTATTTATTTATTTATTATTAACTCAGTTTTTAATGTATTGTTTATTCCTTTATTGTAACAATCCATTCTATCTATATCCACACTGCGTCATGTATCAACACCTGGTTCTAGCTTGATCATGTCTCAACTTTAAAATCCTTTCATCAAGGGCCTCAGTTTAGTTTGGAACAGTTCAACTTGTTCTGAATTCTCACTTGTTGTGAAACAGTATATAAATCACTGTTTTTCAACCACCTGGTCCGCAGACTGGTCACCAGAAATTCATGCCAGACTGCAAAAGAGTTAACCACCCTGATGTTGTATGAAGATTATGGACCCAATGATCTTAGTTGAATTCACTTAAGTTCAGGATGATTTCTGCCTTAATGGTCCCTAAAATAATTCTCCTATTTTCACCAGTCCCAAGTGTAAAAAGGTTGAAAACCACTGGTATAAATAACATTAGAACATAGTCATTATTTTAAGATGTGATGGCCTAGCCTGATCTGTGGTGACACAGTGGGTAAAAGTGTTGACCTGGAATGCTGAGGTCACAGGTTCAAAACCCCAGGCTTCCCTGATCAAGGCACATATGGGAGTTGATGCTTTCTGCTCCTCCCCCCTTCTCTCTCTCTGTCTCCTCTCTCTAAAAAATGAATAAATGAAATCTAAAAAGAAAAAAAAAGATTTATCATAAGACATTTAAAAAATAAAAAAAAATGTGATGGCCTATAATTTAGTGTAAAAAGACATTGGTACCTGAAGTAAGTAATTCAGCTGAATTAAAAGGTTAAGCATATGTGCATCAGACTTTTTGATAGACCCATGTCTCAGAAACCCATTCAAACTCATGAAACAAACATCAACAACAGGGAAGAAGAGATCAAGGAGGATTTTAGTGGTGGAAAAATGAAGTCAATAAGGCTGGAGAGAAGAATCCAACTGTGATCTTTTTATTTCAGAGTTGGAGACACTTGACAATAACAGGGGTGGGCAGTGAGTGGAGAACACAAAGCATTGGGATAAGGAAACAGGTGCTGGGGTCCAAGGTGTCTTAGAAAGTGAGAAGAAGTGGGACATAGACCTCAAATGGGCACATCCTTAAGGAGGATTCTCATATTTACTCAAATACTTCAAGGTTCAGCATTAAACCATCAGGTGACTTTTCATGAAACTATTGTTTAACACAAATGCTTTGTTATTCTCACCACTAACACCCTCCTATTTTTCCCTCGTAGCACTCATCACAGAACATACTTGTATAGATGTAATTCATCATAATGTCTATCTCCCCTATTAGGACAGAAGCTGCATGAGGGCAGGAGACATATCTGTCATGGTCCCTAGCACACATTAGATGTCCCATAAATATTTATGGATTCAACAAAGCAGGATAGATACAAGAACACATTTAAGGATATATATCTTCACTGATTACAATCTCAATACTAAAATTATTCTGATCGCTCTTTGGCCAACCTGCTGTTATCAATTAAATGAAATCTTAGAATGAACTGCTGCCCAGTAAATCTTATACCTTTGTAAGATCTCATTGATATTTGGGGGGGGGGGGTTTCAATCTACTCTGGATTATACAGGAGCCAAATCTATCCATATCGCTAAACCCAATCAGCCAGACTGTCATTCTTATTCTGATGCTATTTAGAATGTGCAGCGAGCCACTGGATTCTACTTCTTAAAAACTAATTTCCCTAGAGATTTTGCTCTATTTCATCAGTGACCAGAGGTCAGAAACTATGGGATTTTTTTCTCTCCTGAACAGCACAATGTCTCATTAAAACTTCTTCCCATAAGCCTGAGTATTTCTTTAGAAATTCAAGGAACTTTCAAGGATCATGAAGGACCTTCAGTTCAATATCAGCTATATTTATTTAGTGCTTTGAGAGCAATGGCACAGTCAAGTTCATTAATGACCTAGAAACAATTATTAATTCAATATATTTCTAATTTCTTGATTGAAAGTGTTCTTTAAATTAAAACAAAACAACTAGTATTTGTTCAAGCTTTTAAAAAATGCATACTCTCATAACTTTTGGACATAGCCCAACAAATCAAACTGGATTATTATATTTACATATGAATATTGGAAAGTCTGATAACTAATAATTCATATTTTCATATTCCCTGCTTTTTCTTAAGGAGAGGAATATAGGCAGTGATCATCCATTTGGTTATTCAACAAATATTCATTGAATACCACAATTTCTAGGACTACTCCAGAGGCTGAGGAAACACTGTGAACTATGAAACAGACTAGGGGCTCTCATTCTAGTCAGAGGAGAAGGGTCAGAAAATCAACAAAATGAATAAGTAAAATCTATAGACATTTATATGGTGGTAATAAGTTCTATGGAGAAAAATAAAAAAAAAGACAAGGAGATGAAGAGCTCCAGGAACAGGGACGGTGTGGATGCAATTATTAAAAAGGATGAACAGGGAAAGTCTCACTGAAATGATATTTGAATAAAGACTGAGAGATGTGAAGAAGTAAAACAAGGGGGTATCAGAGAGGTACAAGTTCTGGTCTAAAGTAAAAGACAGCATAGAGCCCCTGAAACAGGGCTGTTTGGGAGAGTAGGAGGAATAGAAGGAAGTCAGGGTCACTGGACCAATGCAGGAGTAGTAGGAGATGAATCATAGGTAATAGTAATCATCAGTTGGTAGGCTATCATAAGTATTTCAATTTTGATGAAGATCAGAGGTCACTGGAGGGTTCTGAGCAAAGGAGTGACCTGACATGACCTACATATTAGCAGTACCACTCTGCTGATGTGTGGAGAATAGGCTGAAGTGGGAAAAGTGTCAAGAGGAATACTGGTCTGAGGGTGTTGTGGCAATCCAGGTGAGAAAGACTGGTGGCCAGGACCACGCAGGCAGTGATGGAGGTGGTGAGGAATGGTCAGATTCTGGGTTCTAATTTGAAAGCTAGCTGACTGGATTTGATGATTGGATTGGACGAAGAAGGTGGGAAGTAGTAAATGGGGAGAGTCAAATTTAACTGCAAAGTTTGGTCTGGGATGAAGACGTCCAAAGGAGGAGCTGGTTTGGGGTAAAGAGCAAGACTTTGGTTTGGGATGTATCAGGTTTCGGGTACAGACACCCAGGTGGAAATGGCAGTTAGGCAGTTGAATATTAAAGTGTACTCAGGGGAGTGGTCCAGATTGCTGATAGAAATGTGACAATGGCATACAGACTTTAAAGTCCTTTGATTAGATGAAGTCACGCAGGAGCTGTGAGGACAGAAAGTCCACAGACTAACCTTTAGAAATACCAATGTCTAAAATTCGAAGAGCTGAGGAAAAACAGCAAAGAATGAGTAGAAATGGCCAAGGAAGGAGGAAACCCAGGAGTGTGAGATGCCTGGAAACCCCAGCGAAGCGAGCATTCCTTCTTTGGGCGCTCCAGAGCATCAGCACAGGGTGCCGACTTCGTGACTTTCATTTGATCACAGGATCCACATGCCAATAAAGTTGCATCTGAACTAATAAAAAATTCTGTTGCATATTTTGGAGAATCAAGAAACTGATGAAAGAGAAACAAAAGAGGAAGGAAGAAATGCCAGAAATCATGAAACTTGCAAAGTTAACTCACAAATCAGTTAAAAATTAAATTATAAAACTATGATACTAATGCTACCCAGTAAAAATTTTCTTCATCTTTGACTCAATCTAAAAATAAATGATTCAAGTTACTGTTTATTAGGAGGAAAAAACATTCTCCATTCATATTTTTCAGCACACCGTACAAGTTAAACTTATTTCCAGCCCACATCATAATTTAAATAAATTCTAGCATACTTCTTAAGTTTTTTCCCTGAAGAAACTGACCTGACCATGCAGCACCCACTAAGTTTATTCTTACCCCATAGGAAAAGGCCATTTTATAATGTAAATACATAGAATTAGGGAGGAAGAGAATCATGTTGGAGTAAGCATCTCATTTTGGGAGAAAAACTGGAACTAAATTATATGCCAATGATAACCAAGTTTTGTGTTTTACTAACAAAGATATTTTATGTGAGAAAGATGCATTTAGAGATAAGATGGAGCCCGTGGGTGATACGAGCACCACTGCTATTACTGCAGACCATCACAGTGCAGAGCTGGACCGTAGAACTGATCTACAGTAACACCATTCGGAGTTACATCAAATTTTTTTTTCCCTTTTAAAAATGAAAATAGTAATACCAACCCTATTTACCTAATCAGATAAGATTATGTGTTTAAAGCATTTAAAAGAAAACTATAAAATACTGCACAATATCAAAGGTTTAATTCAACAGGACTTCCTTTTAACGAGTGAAAAATATAAAGGTACTAGTTGTATTTCAGTCACTTGGACGGGACTTATCTTGAATCACACATGTCCTCAGTTCACTGTGTAGATATTCACACTGAATTAGTCAAAATGTGGTTTCTGGATATATTTAATGATGAACATTTTCATTCTAGCCATGTACTCCATATCTGGCTGTCATGCTAGACTAGCATTTAGAGTAGAAGTTATAAATCAAATGCAAGGTTTCCTGGGATATATTAGTCAAATAAAATTGACCCCCGGTATGGTTGAATTCTGAGTATTCCTGGTACACTATGGCTTTCTGGTTCAGAGATAAATCCTTTAAATGGCCACATAAACTTTAAGGTTTCTTGGAAATTCAATATCTCCCTATGACATTTTGATGAGTCTGGTGTAAATGAATCGTCAGCACATGGATTAAATTCCACATGAACCACACATGGCTATGAGACACCTTAGGAAAAGTTTTTGGCAAGCCGTCCAATATGCTTTGCTGACCCCTCAATATTTTCAGGAGACTTAGTCAGCATATCCAAAACAAGATAAAAGTGAGCCAAAGAGTTCACATTTGCTAGGAAATCACCAGTCTTCATGTCTTCTTCAATTTGGAGGAAGAGAAGGTCTTTCAACATTAAGGTTCACATTGTAATCTTTGTGAACTGGGGTAATCTGACCTTCTGGTTTTGCTATAGTCCTATTTTGAATGTAACCCTAGTAAGTTTGAAATTCTTTAGACTACCCATCTTACACTCTTTACTAGCTACTTTTTACATAGAAAAGTTCAGACCAAAAGAGGACCATCTTGTGAAATAAACTGAATTCTACCCTAGAAATTTTAAAGACTTTGTAAAGTATCTTTAACTTATTATGAAGTTCTTTCCCCCGCCCTGGATTCTTTAAATCAATGTTCAGTGAAAAATGACCATATATTTATGCTTGATTCATTCAGAGTCAATTGAGCATTTGACTGAGATATTGTTAAATATCTTACAGGTTAAGAATTTTATAAATAGAAATAGCGTATTTTTCGCTCCATAAGACACACCTAGGGTTTTAAGGAGGAAAATAAGAAAAAAAATATTCTGAACCAAATGGTATGTGAAAATATTTAATAAAATAGCATATTTTTCACTCCATAAGACTCATGGGCATTTTCCCCTCCACTTTTGGGGGGGGAGGAAATGTGTGTTTTATGGAGCAAAAAATACAGTAATTAGTAATTGAAGGCCTTAGAGAGGATCTAGTTTATAATGATCTAATTTAACCCAGTTAGTATAGTATAGTATAGCATAACATAGCATAGCATAGCATAATAAGTTCCCTATATTATTAGCAAGCTATTGCAGAAAACCTCATAATGACCTGCCAGGGCCTAGGAAAGGTAAATATATTTTCTGTGAGCATCCACAGTCTATCTTAATAGTAAAACTAAGCAATAAGGCTTTCTAACTTTCAATGAGTGAAACATCTTGGCAAATATGCTGTTTTTTAAAAATGATATTTTAGGCTACAATTTACAATGGAATTTCAAAATGCAGTCATTTCCACCAGTTCTATTCCAATTTTACTTTATAAGCAAACCAGTTGCTTTACAGCTTTAAGGAAGTCAGCACAGGATTTTGGTGCTTCAGCACTGTCTTTCTACTTTGAAGATGAGCCAAGTATTGATGTGGTCAGATCTATGACTCCTCAAACCATTAGAAATTGTAACTGTGTGATAAATATAATGTAGACATTTTCCAAATAGGCAACTCATAATGAATTGAAGAATAGCAATCACCTACAAAAAACTATTTCCAAGTCCCCCATGTGTCTGTCTCCAAGTAGAATGAGGCTCCCTAGAAATTCTCCCAAATGATGGATTAGTCATTGACCTTCACTTTTTCAAAGCTTGTTTAAAATGAAAGCAAACTGCTTCAGTTAATCTAAAATTTAGTACTCTGGCAGGTACCAAACAAGATTGCTTCTGTGGTTTTTGGTATAAAGTTATTCCCCCAAAGATTATAATTCTCCTTTGTTTTTCCTAACCAATGCATTTCAAGAGCTAAAATTAAGGCTGAAAAGGCTTCTTTTATATACAGTGTGTCTGTAAAGTCATGGTGCACTTTTGACCGGTCACAGGAAAGCAACAAAAGACAATAGAAATGTAAAATCTGCACCAAATAAAAGGAAAACCCTCCCAGTTTCTGTAGGATGATGTGGCAGCATGTGCGCATGCGCAGATGATGACATAACACCGTGTAAACAGCGGAGCAGCCCACGGCCATGCTAGTGGAGATGTGGATGGTACAGGGAAAGTTCAGTGTGTTCTATGGCTCGCTAAATTCGAATCGGTGACCAAAGTGCAACGTGAATATCGGCGCATTTATAACAAAGCGCCACCACATAGGAATAACATTACTCGGTGGGATAAGCAGTTGAAGGAAACCGGCAGTTTGGTGGAGAAACCCCGTTCTGGTAGACCATCAGTCAGTGATGAGCCTGTAGAGGCTATACAGGATAGCTACCTAAGGAGCCCTAAAAAATCTGTGCGTGAGCCACATCGAACTGCACTGAATAGGTATGATATGGGAGAGTTTTCCTTTTATTTGGTGCAGATTTCACATTTCTATTGTCTTTTGTTGCTTTCCTGTGACCAGTCAAAAGTGCACCATGACTTTACGGACACACTGTATATATTCTAAGATAAACAAAAGTTTAACTTATCAGTGTATTTGATACCTAATAATAACATATCTAAGATTTTAAAGTATTAGATAATACAGGCACATAAGATTTTGTACTTTCTTGCTTTCATTTCCATTTTAAAGTTATCCATCAGTTTTATCTTCAATTGCTGAGGCTATAGAATATAGATTGTCTTATTTGTTATCAACATTGTTGCTAAAAGTACATCCTCCAACATGTCTAAAAGTTTCATTTTAATAGGCAGATTTCAAACCTTGCTTTGCATAGGTGTAACTTAGGTAAAGAGAGTTGCTGTGGCTGTTGATCTTCTTGTCCCCTATGTTTCAGAAATCAGTGTTGCAGCCCTGTATAATGAAAATCACTTACTGACTTCTTTCTATGATTACCACAATAAATATTATACTATAATGCAGACTCTTCAATCAGAGATTAAAAGCCAGTATTGATCTATGAATGTCTAACAATGTCAGCACTATGCATAAACCGAAGAGTCTGACAATACTTCATTAGTTCCCACTTGTTATGGACTGAATTGCATCTCCCTAAAATTCATATGCTGAAGTCTTCAGTACCTAACCCCCATTTCCTAAGAATGTGACCTTAATTGAAAACAGGGTTGTTGCAGGTGTAATTAGTTAAAATGAGGCCATAGTGTAGTAGGGTGGGCCTTTAATCCAATATGCCTGGAGAACACTTGGGGTAAGAATGGGAAGATCACACAAGTAGATTAAGCCTGACTTGTAACTTTCCTGTTTGGGTACAGCAGAATTACAATGAAGGATTTAGCATGAGAGCAGTTGAAATATCTGACTACTAGGTATTTAATGTACTAAGGGGAGCTAGAGTTTAAGATGTCAAGGTTGGTTGGAACAGTGTTGGGTGATCACAAGGTCCAGAGAATGGCCATGGGGATGGGTTGTCAGAGTAGAACTGAAGTCAAGGTCAGTGAATTTGAGGAAGGTGAAGATGAGAGAATAAGGCTATGGTTCAATCCTGGCTGCACATTAGGATAACTTGAGGAGCTATAAAAATTTCTCAATACATTGGCCCCAGGAAAATAAGAGTCTCTTTGGGCAGGACAAAAGAATGAATGTTTTTTTTAAAGGTACAAAGGCTGAGAAGCACAGAACTTGATTGTTGCCTATTTTGTCTAAGAGGATTTCCAAGTCACTCAAAATGGTGAATTACAGAGGTATTTTTGGTTTAAAAAGTTTTACTCAAGAACACATTAGGGAGATGAAAAGAAGGCAAAATAGCTAGTATAGGGAAGTACAAAGATTTCCAAATGCTCTTAAGTATTCTGTGGTTTATATTAAAAGATAACTGGAACTAGGAATATATTGTCAGACTTCTTTCTTACTGGAACCTAGAGTTGCATTCTGTACCCTCATTCCCTCTATCTTCCCCTAGGCTTGGAGTTCAAACCTATCCCCACTGTCTTTCGTTCTTTTCTTTTCTTTCTTTCTTTTTTTCTTTCTTTCTGTGTGTGTGTGTGTGTGTGTGTGTGTGTGTGTGTGTGTGTGTGTGTGTTTGAGTGATAGAAAGAGAGAGACAGAGAGAGGAACAGCTAGGGACAGACAGACAGGAAGGGAGAGAGATGAGAAGCATCAATTCTTCGTTGCGGCACCTTAGTTGTTCATTGATTGCTTTCTCATATGTGCCTTGACCGGGGGAGCTACAGCAGACTGAGTAATCTCTTGCTCAAGCCAGCGACCTTGGGCTCAAGCTGGTGAGCCTTGCTTGAACCAGATGAGCCTGTGCTCAAGCTGGTGACCTGGGGGTTTCAAACCTGGGTCCTCTGCATCTCAGTTCAATGCTCTATCCACTGCGCCACTGCCTGGTGAGGCTGTCTTTCTTTTTTCAAATTTAAATCAGTCAGGTTAGAGCTATCAGCCTATAAACACGCTTAGATTCAACTCTGCGATTACCATCCTGAACATCAGATTGGTGTCTTGGATTTAGTTTCTTAAACTGGGGCTTGTCCTGGCTAGTTTTTTAATCATCACCAACTCCCAAAGACTGGAGAATTGATCAGACCCCTTGCAGAGGTTGTGTATTAGCATTACCCTTTGCTTCACAGATAAAAGTGTAAAATTAGCACATACCCTTAAGGTTTCCTGGAGAGAGCACCTACGTCCCAACTGCACTGAATAGGAAGCCAGCTGAGTTCTTCTTGTCACCATGGTGACCTCAGCACCCCAGAAGTATAGGTTTTCATAGGAGTTTGCCCAGGTGAAGGCTTTCCATATGATCAGAAAGCACATCTGTTAGGCCTATAAATGATGCTTGTGCTTACCAAAGCAGCAAAATAATGATGGATTTTCCTTGGCCCAGTGGCTAATGCTAGTAGTTTCTTGATGAATAAATCTGAAGGATATTTTTCTCCATTTTCCTTCCTACAGTGACAGAATCCCAGGTCTTTACTCTGAGAGGTCTAGGGTTGCCAAAGACCTTGGTTATCAACAGAGGCCATCATAATCCTTCTGTTCTACAGTCTCTAGAAAGTCTGGCTTTTAATATATCAAGAGTTCCTTAGACTAAGGTATCTATTTTATTTTACTTAATTTTTCCCCATACCTAAGAATATATTGCTAAGTTAGGCTCTGTAACAGTAGAAGCCAAACTCAAACTTTTCTTTATCTAGCAAGTAAGTAACATTTGAAAGATAGACACCGACAGGTAACAATAACAAATTAGTATCACTCTTCAATTCAGAATATTTATGTTGTAGTTAATGTTTTCATATATACCTTTCATTTGAGCTTTACAACAGTTAGGACAAATATTGTCTCTTTTAAAAGAAAGTGACCTATGAAGAGAAGAAGCACAAAGGAATTTTAGGGCAAAGAAAACACTCTGTATGACATTATAATAATGGCTATATGTTATACTTTTGTCCATACCTGTATAATGTACACCACCAAAAGTTACCCTTAAGGTAAATTATGGACGCCAGGTGATAATAATATGTAAAGTTATCTTTGGTGAAAATGTACCATAGTCATGAGTGATGTTGATAACAAGTAGTCTGTTCATGTGGAAGCAGTAATACGTGGGCAATCTCTGCTGTAAACTTAAAACTGATCTAAGAAAATAAAGACTGAAAAATATAAACAAAAATAAGTGATATAGATAAAAGCATAAATCAAAATAAGTGACGCTATCTATAAGGTCAATAGATGAAACTTCCCTAAAGTGAAATTTGAAAGTGGCACGGCAGAGTCCAAGTTTAAAATGAGGTATTTTCACTCAGAAAACATAATTCCTTCTACTACATCATTTTATATAAATGTATATATATGCACATCTATCTATACCTACATCTACATCTATATTTACCTACATCTATATACTTTAAGAGAAACATAATTCCAGACAAAAAAAAGTACTATGGTAGGTGTCACTAACCATGTGATGTAAATTTAAAAGGTTGTAATTCTAACTTACTGTAAGAAAGCATGACAGAGCTATTATAGCATCAACAAGCAAAACAAACAAAAAAATTCAGTTCCAATTTGAAATATGTGACTTTGCTGAGACCGGTACTGTGTAGCCCATTTCTATTCAAGCTTGGGTGTCAAGTCTAAGATAATGGTTACCTTGATGTATGTTTGTTGTCAGAATCATGGCAATTGCTTTTCTTTGTGTTAGACATACTTCTCTCCTGTTTTCTTCTGGTTTTCTACAACTAACTGAAGTATCCTCTTAACTACTGGTAGTCAACCTGGTCCCTACTGCCCACTAGTGGGCGTTCCAGCTTTCATGGTGGGCGGTAGCAGAGCAACCAAAGTATAAAGAAAAAGATAGATTTAACTATAGGAAGTTGTTTTATAAAGATTTATTCTGCCAAACTTAGTGAAAATCCAACATAAAGTACTTGGTAATTAATTATTATTATATGCTTTAACTTGCTGTAACTCTGCTTTATAAATTTTATAAAGTAAAGTTACTTCCCTACTTTATAAATCACCATTACTGTGGAACTGGTGTGCGGTTAGAAAATTTTACTACTAACAGAGATACAGAAGTGGGCGGTAGGTGTAAAAAGGTTGACTACCCCTGCTCTTAACCCTCCCCTCACCATGCTCAATCTTAAGGAAGCCATGCTACAGTCTGTGACAACCAGGTAATTACTCAACACTACCTGGGAGAGTACTTTAGAATTACTTAGGTCATTGGCCTCAGATTCACCATCAATAGATCTGAGAATCTTGATTCAAGTACTATGAACCCAAGAAAGTACTTTACAATGTTGCCAATACACCATGACTTTAAATTCTGCCTGGTATTTTGGTGCTAGTACTTTCTCAATTTAGCTCATTTCTCGTTGTCACTACATCTCTCCAGTCTTCCCGTCAGACTCCTGGCTCTTTATCTTTGTGATCACTACCGACGATGAAAAACCCTTTAGCTTTGCCCTTACCATATTTCATCGATATTAAGATGCCACTGATTGTGAGATGCATCATCAACTTGTTAACAGCTTTTCGGGGGGGGGGGGGCAAAAGCACCTACCTTATTAAATGAGCACATCAATTGTATGACTCATCCTACTTTCAAAAATGTTAAAATAATAAATAATACTTCAAAAATGTCAAATAAAAAATGTCCTTGCTCATGTCCTCATTCCGCATAGTATTTTTTTGCTCCAGTATTTTCTATAAGACCCAATATGCTCACTTCCACTATACCTCCAGTATAACACTACACAACAGAATTATCTGTGGTGATAGAAATGTTCCAAAATCGGTGCTGTCCAACATATAAAACTACATGTGTCTACTGAACATTTGAAATGTGTCTAGTGTAGCTACAAAACTGTTTTAATTTAGCTTAACATGTAAATGGTTGCATGTGACTAGTGGCTCCTGTGTTGGTTAGCTCAGTTGCAGAATCCCAGATCTAGAGCAGGCTCTATTAAATGGGTACTACTTCTTTTGAAATTCTCAAAAATGGAATCATTTGCTTCTCTCCTGTTACAGGAACTAGAGGAGTGGTTAACAATCACCCGTTTTTTCACTACCCATTCCAGTCTACCATTTGATCAGCTTCTTTCAACTTAGACTGCCTGCTTCGGGGCTCATACCACCTGCCATTTTCTTGCCCCAGAAGCATAAGAATCTCACAGATGGGCTACGCTTTTTCTTCCTGTTCTAGCCTGTACTGTTACCCTCAATAACAATCCTAACCACAGAGAAAATTTCTTCATAATCAGCGCCACTTCACTTTGGAAAGCCAAAATCATAGAGATAGTCATCTCTAACTCTGCTTTCCAATACTTTTAAGTTCCCTTTCCCTCTTCAAGACTTAAAACATGGCTACAATATCCATCTCTGACAAAATCTGTTATCTTCATCTAACTCGGTCTCTGAACCTGGTATGCACCCTCATGAGAGCAACCAGGGCCCTGGACACTTATAAGCCCTGATGTACACTGCTTTCTCTGTACCTTCAAGGCTTTTAAGCATTATTAGAAAAAGAATGATGTTGTTGACTGATGCTCCATGAGCAATACTGTCTACTTTTACCAGGGGCTCAGTGCTCTTCGGCAACACTATTATTCAACAAGTTATTTAAAATCTTTATATTACTTTTATGTTCACAGTTTACTGATTTTTCCTTCATTGTCAGGAGAAAATAATGACAACAGTACTAAACACAGCTAACACTTCTGAACACTGATAATGTGTCATACACTATTCTAAGTATGTTATATACAATGTATCATTTAATACTCATAAACATTATTTAGGTTGTGTCCCCTTATTTACTCTTTTTTTGACTTAACAGAGAGGAAAATATATAAAAGGGTCTCATCCTAATGAAAGAACAGACACTGGTTTACATAAACTGGCCCAACATCTCTCATCTGAAACCGCTTCTCATCCTCTTTCCTTTTCCTGTATTTCAGAGAAACAAGGTTTCACCTTTCCAAAGTAAATCAACCCATGAACACTCTTAATTCTATCCCCTCTCTATCTTTCAGGACATTTCTCTTGATTCCATGCATACTTTCCTCCTTTGGGGCCTTCTCTTTCTTGTTCTCTGGCATCTTCGGTCCATCCCTCTCTCCTCCATGAGTGGTGACAGGAGGAGCATCATTTTGTGTAGCTTTCCATGAGAACACACATCGTGATCCAAATCATGTTATAAGTTTGTTGCAGCATGAAAACAGAGTCAATATTTTGATTAAAAAAATTAAGATAATGACGTTAATGAGCAGTGAGCTAAAACACCAAAATGGGGTGATGAATGGAGGCATTTTGAGAGCCTGTGGTGTATATGCTTCCACTGTTTCCTATTCCTAAAACATAAATAAGATTTTTAGTGCACATCTTAAGAATTATAAATATTTTCCAACTTTGCTTTGCTGAGTTCCACCATCCTCAAATGACAAAGCTGCTGCTTCATTGGAAAAATAGCTTTATAGACCTGCCATTAAGTATTGTAATTTCATATATTTAAATTTTCACACTTCTTCTGTTCAGTTGAGACTGCTTGCTCTACAACTGCATTCAGGCTATACAAACTTAATTATTTATAAACTTAGAGTCTAGCTCCTCCAAAAATATTTTTTGATCTTTAGGATAAAGATGCCTGGCTCACTTGAGATAATTCATGAGTGAATTAATTAAACTGGATGATGATGACTTTGGTGATGCCAGTAGAATTACAGCAGGAAAGAACTCTGAAACCATCTGTTTTTTTCAGGAAAGTTACTAAGCAGGTGGCATTAGTATTTTGCTACTATTCAAATAAGTATTAAAATGATAAAAAACTAAAATTAAAAATGCATTGAATTCTAAGAATTGCTTTTCAAAATAGGAGCCTATACTAAGCTTATTGTCACATGCATTTACTATTTTAGTTTCATCCAGGCACTGTATTTCATGTAAACAATATTCTTTCTATTACTTTCTAACTGCATTTTGCATTAATTGTGCCTTCCTTTCCCCCCTTGTCCTGCTATTTGCTGGGTGATATCACTGACTCCACCATTAAAAAATATGTCCGGGGATTTAATAATGTACTTGAAGTTGTTCTATTGCCCTGAAGCATCAGACAGACTTTTACATAAATCAAAAAAGTTTTCATAAAACTCTGTGTAGATTTCTACTCATAGAAATTGTTCTTATAGCCAACCATGAGAAGCGTTTGGTAGCCTTTGAGTTGCTTTCCGAGAATGAAATCCCAGGGAACTGCTTGTTCCCGCAGCAGAAGCTATAACAGGGCGGTGAAAATCAGCCTACTTCTCAGGCTTGAGGGAAGAAAGGAGCCCACGCACAGACACCTGCTGGCTCCTGGCTAGCCACACCTGCAGCTGCATCCATATTTTATCCCTAAGCAAGAAATAGCTCAGGCCTGTGTCCTTAAAACTTTGTTTCTCAAAGAGCCATTAGTAAGATTTGTAAAAACAGAATCTGTATATAATTCATCTTACACCTACCTCTGACTAATCTAAAGAACAAAGAGAAAAATAATTAAAATAAAAAATTGCTGCCGCAGAAATCACAGCAATTATGTTAATGAAATTTTCAAGACAACACCTTTATAGCTTTTTGTAACTTCAAGTTATATTTTTAATTTAATAACTAAAGAACAGAGTGTTTGCAATATACCTGGATCACGAGGAATAAATAAGGAAGGAGGACATGATCGGTGGCCAGGGAGAGCAGCAATGCAGTGTGGCGTGACCGAGTTCTATCAGGCAGCTCTGGCTCCTGTCTGGACTGTCTCCACGCCCCCATCTGTGCTTCCTCGGCTCTCTCTCCCTGGCCACAATGCCCAATAGGATGTTCTCCAATAATGAAGATGCTCTGTATCTGCACTGTCCAACACAATAGCCCCCGGAGAACTCGGCTATTTATATTTATTAAAACAAAATTGAAAATTCAGTTTATTTCACATATGGCTAGTGACTAATAACATTTGGCATGCCAATAGCCACATGATTTTAGTAGAGAATGACACTCTATTTAAGAGAGTTATAGTACCTACCATGCATTGAGCCCTGATCTTAAGCCAGGGAGCTTACATTATTTCCTCAAAATATATTTATTGGGGATATATTTTATGCCAGGCAACATTCTGCATCCCAGTATAGAGTGAGGTATAAGACATAAGGTCCAGGGCCCATGGAGATTTCAGGCTAGTGTGGGAGACAGAAACGGCAGAAGAAAATAAATAATTGTAAGATTTACTCTTATGAAGTTACAATTAATGGGTAGGGCAATAAACTGAGTATGTTGGGTAGGGGTAAGGATTTTCTTAGACAAGGTAGTCAAACACGATCTCTGAGAAAGCAACTTTAAAATAGTGCTGTGTACTTTGTGGCATCTTGTTAATTTGTCTTAGTCAGGGCAAACTAATACAAGTAGCCTTGGATAGGCAAGCTATGTGAATAGTGCATGTTACTTAGTCCTCAAAGGTATCCTATGGTTAGGCATTGGTGTTCCCATTCATCAGATGAGACTCAAGAGATTAAGTAATCTGCTTGTGGAAATTTTGCTGTGGTAGAGTCAAGACAGAAATCAAAGCCAGACCAGGCGGTGGCGCAGTGGATAGAGTGACATACTGGGACACGGAGGACCCAGGTTTGAAACCCCAAGATCACCGGCTTGGCAGGCTCACCTGGCTTAAGCATGGGCTCACCAGCTTGAGTGCAGGGTCACTAACTTGAGCGCAAAAGATTGTTGGCTTGAGCAAGGGGTCACTCGCTCTGCTGGAGACTCCCAGTCAAGGCACAAATGAGAACGCAATCAATGAACAACTAAAGCACTGCAACGAAGAACTGATGCTTCTCACCTCTCTCTTTTTCTGCTTGTCCCTCTCTCTGACCCTCTCTCTGTTTCTATCAAAAAAAAAAAAGGACAGGAATCAGAGTTGTTCTGACCCCCTGCCTGTCCTCTTAAGAATAACTTCTTTGACAATTTGACTTGCCTTTTCCTGACTTCACCCAAAGCTGTCTCAATGAAAATTAAATAATTAACTCTGTATGCAAATTAGGAAAAATAGACTATATAATAATGGCTATAATGTAGGGTGTCACTTAAAATCTGAAAATATAGCATAAATATTATGGTTGGCTTTTTTTGTTTAAAACTAACTCTATATTTAATTGTCTCAACAATCTATAAATCTTGGCCTTCTATTTATCATATATACATATATTACACACCATAATATATATATGAAAACATATACATGCTTAGACAATTTTAAATTTTTGGTTAAACAATCATATGTAAAATCTACAATTCTCTTAGTCTTTCCTCCCACTGCCCTCTCTTGTCTTTCATGTGTACATGTTGACACTCTTATTTTATCTTGCTTCAGAAGAAACCAAATTATTCAAAGTTACATTTCTAAGACGACAGATAATTCCCTTATTCATGAATGAGTGTGCATGTTTACAGACCCCTCGCTTTTGTCAAAGAAGCTATGACATTCTCTTCTGGAGAGTGTGAAAAGTTCACATCTAAAAATACAAGTTCAACACTTGCCCTCCTAAGAATCGGGTGGCAGAGAGCCCTTATGAGAAGATGATCCATGATTTGGTTTGCTCATTTGGTGAAAAGAAGCTGTTTCAGTGGGCAGAAACATTTACCCAAACAAGAAAGACTTTTTAGAAATGTTCTAAATATGGCTTTACTTTAATCAAGCAATGCCATCTGTTTGCTGAGTGGCAAGGTTGCCACTTTTACAATAAAAATAGCATCCAATGCCAGAAATAAACATGCAGAAATATAATTGCTGCCTATACTAAACAGGGCTACCTGTAGTCTAAGAAAAAAAAATAGATGTAGCCATTAACTTCTGGTATAACCTTTACAGGAGGTACTTTGTTCCTAGTCCTGCTACTAACAAGTTGTAAACCTTTGCTAAGTCATTGAACTTTGCTGAGACTCAGTTATAACTCCTCTGTCATGACTGTGGTAAATATGCTTTGTGAACTGTAAAGTAAAATGTAAACAAAAGGCCTAATTTTTACTCTCTGCAAATAATTGCTCTCACAAAAATTTAAAATAATTTTAAATTACCTTTTTGAGTAGCAAACACACTGTCAATCACGTTGCATGGCATTATCTCACTTTATCTCATACTGGCATGATCAGTTATGTCCTATTACTTGCCACTTGCAGAAGAGGACACAAGTGCTTAGGTGAGTTGCCTGAAGTTACCCATCTGGTAAATTTTAGAAAGTGGATTTGAGCCCAGGCTGACCTCACCCCAGAGCCTATTTTTCTTAGTGACAATTTTTTTCGCTTCATCCTACAACCCTAAAAAGAGGTGTTTTTCCCCCACTGCATTACTGAGGTGATTATTAATAAAGTCTGCATAATACATACATACATCTATCTGTAACTGAAAATCAATTCTTACAGCAAAAGTGCTAAATATTATTTAAAATGGAGTATTGAAAAATAATAGTCTCCTCTATATTTCAAAGAACTGTCTTTCAGATAGAGCAGGTCAGCATGGAAATACTAAAAGTGGCAGAATTAATTCTTTAGCTATCTTCAGAATTCTCCACCTATATTATTATATAACTACATCAATAAATAGCTCATATTACTTGATTTAATGTCATTACTCATGCCAATCATATTTCATAATATGAGAGATATGAGCTTAAGTGGAGGAACAGATGGGAAACAACAAAGAAAGTAAGTGATTTGAGAGGAGATTAAGGTCTAATCTTTTCTTTTCCTGACAATAATTAAGGTATTTGCTGTGAGGCAACTGGTTATCATAAAATGAAAAACACACTCCTAACATACCCCATGGGTTGTAATAAAAGCATGTCTGGCCTGACCTGTGGTAGTGCAGTGGATAAGGCCTCAACCTGGGATGCTGAGGTCGCCAGTTCAAACCCCGGGCTTGTGGGGTCACGGCACATACGAGAAACAATAATGAGTTCATGCTTCCTGCTTCTTCCCGTCCCCCTCCCCACCTTTCTCTCTTGCTTTGTCTTCTCTCTAAAATCAGTAAATCGCCTGACCAGGTGGTGGCGCAGTGGATGGAGCATTGGACTGGGATGCAGAGGACCCAGGTTCGAGACCCTGAGGTCGCCAGCTTGAGTGCGGGCTCATCTGGTTTGAGCAAGAGCCCGCCAGCTTGAACCCAAGGTCACTGGCTCCAGCAAGGGGTTACTCAGTCTGCTGAAGGCCCACAGTCAAGGCACGTATGAGAAAGCAATCAATGAACAACTAAGGTGTTGCAACGCGCAATGAAAAACTAATGATTGATGCTTCTCATCTCTCTCCGTTCCTGTCTGTCTGTCCCTGTCTATCCCTCTCTCTGACTCACTCTCTGTCTCTGTAAAAAATAAATAAATAAAATTTAAAATCAGCAAATAAAATCTTTTTTAAAAAAGTATCTCTGTAAAAGTAATACATAATTCCACCTCTGTCAAAACATACAAATTGCAAAGCTGTGTGTGTATGCGTACATGCATGTACATGCACAAATACTGGGCCTTGAACCCTACAGCATTCTGAGCGAGGCTCCAAGTAACACTAGATTCCATCACCATTAAGCTCAGAAAACGGAAACAGAAGCACAGATGATGAGATCAAGAAAGATATTTAGAAGGTAGAATCAACAGGAGGGGAGATGAATCCATATGGGGCAGAGGACAGATTTCAGGAGAGGGAGGACTCGAGAGTGACCCGAGGCTCTAGCTTGAACAACCGCAGAGTAAATTATGAGTTCCAAATTGAACACGCTGAGTTTGAGACGCCTTCAAGGCAACCTGACAGAAATAGGCAATGGGCCAGATAACAGTAGAACCATTATGAATTCCTAGGATAGAGACCTGCTCAAATCTATATGTATAAGACAAACACAAGAAAATCTAGTTTTATTTTACAGTTCTTGCCCTACTATCTCATGCCAATCTGCTAGCTCATTATTTCCTCGTTTCACCCCTCAAAAATGTGTGTGTGTGGTGGGTTTACACAGCAAAGTTACTTTGATTGAGGTCCAAAGACACAGAATTTGATGTATTAACACCTCTACCTTAAGGAGAGCTTGAGTCTTACTATAAGAAATATTTATTGAGAAAGTAAATAAATAAATAAATATATAAATATATATAAATTTATTACCAAGTATATATAAATATATATATAAATTTATTACCAAGTATATGTAAAATATATATATAATTTTAAGATCACAGAACATCTGGAACAACAAAAAACAGTATTAAAAAATAGTCCTTAATATATTTTTAAAAAACATGTATAAATAGATTAAAATATTTGATTAGAAAGATATTGTTTTCCCCACTCACTGATTTTTAGAGACAGGAAGGAAGAGGGAGAAAGACAGAGAGAGAGAGAGAAACATCAATTTGCTGTTCCACTAATTCATGCCGTCATTGGTTGATTATTTATTTATATATTTTTACAGAGGCAGAGAGAGAGTCAGAGAGAGGGATAGACAGGGACAGACAGACAGGAACAGAGAGAGATGAGAAGCATCAATCATTAGTTTTTCGCTGCTACACCTTCGTTGTTCATTGATTGCTTTCTCATATGTGCCTTGACCATGGGGCTACAGCAGACCGAGTAACCCCTTACTCGAGCCAGCGACCTTGGGCTCAAACTGGTGAGCTTTTCTCAAACCAGATGAGCCTGTGCTTAAGCTGGCGACCTCGGGGTCTCGAACCTGGGTCCTTCCGCATCCCAGTCCAATGCTCTATCTACTGTACCACCGCCTGGTCAGGCATTGGTCGATTCTTGTATGTGTTCTAACTGCAGATCGAACCCACAACCCAGGCTTGTTGGGACAATACTTCAACCAACTGAGCTACCTACCTATTCAGGGCTCAGATATTTGATTTTTACCACAATCTTAGAAAGTGTGTAGATTTTTATTACCAATTTATGGATTTTAGAAAACTGAGGTTCTGGAAAGCTGAACAATTTTTCAGTTGTTTCATAGCTAAAAATGTCAAAGTTGGGACTTGAACCCTGGCCTCAGAATCTAACAGAGTTCTTCTCACTATCTTTCAACCATATCAAAAATTTTTTTTTCTTTACTGCTTCTTTCTTCTCCTTTTCTTTCTCCTCTTCCTTCTTCTAATCAAGATATTTTGATTTAAAGTGTTAATTCAAAATGTACCTCATTCTTATGGCTAAGAAGGTTTCAACTCATTTTATGAAAGTTTGCAATTGTGCCTTTGTGCTACGTGGCCGAGCCAGTGCTCAGCACTTCAAGCAGTCCCTCCTGTGAAGGTCAGCTTGCTGCGCATCGGGACAGAGCTTAAGCACTGGCTGACTCTCAACTTCGTGTCTATTACTTGGCACACTTCCTTAGTAATCTTCCCTCCTACTACATTATTTAGTCATCTTTGACACCATAAATTCTGCCTCATAAATGTGGGTGCAACTCAAGTCAAGCTCCTTTTTGGAATAATTAAAATGCCACCTCTGGTACTAAAAGAAAATACTTTTTAAGCACGCCTCTTTCTCAATACTGAAAACTCTAAAAATTTATCATAAAACCATTATTATTCTTTAACTACATGGCTCAGGTTTAAAGCAATCCTGTATGTCTTCTGTTCTCACTTTTTCTTCTTTTTTCCCAGAGAATAATTCCCATATAGCGCTACTCAAAAGACTTATTTGTTTTTCAGGGTTTTTTAGATTTGGTTTAATTCACAAGCACTTCTTTTACTGGTTCAGTTTCCTTAATTTCGAAGGTGAAAGTAACTTTCTTGACTTTTCAATTTATTTTAAAAAGTTATCGTAACTGTGACAGAAGAAATCTAACCAAGATAACCTGAAAAATATTTTGATCAAACTCAATTTTTATTTTTGCCTGAAAGCTGTTTATTGAAAGCTTGGTGCCATTTTTTTTTTTCAATAACAGCTTTCTTGAGCTATGATTGAGATACAATAAACTGCACATACTTTAAAAGTATAACTTGGCAAGTTTTGACATATGCAAATACCCATGAAAACATCACCACAAGCAAGGTAATGAACATCTCAATCATTCCCAAAAGACTCCGTGTGCCCTGAGCCCCACTTTTTCCACACACACCATCCCCCCTTTGCAGACAACCACTGACGCACACCATATTCAGACATCTGATCCTCTCCAACTTTTCTACGATCCCAATTTTATTTTAATAAAGCTTATAATATTTCTTTTTTTTTTTTTTTTTTTTTGTATTTTTTCTGAAGTTGGAAACCGGGAGAGACAGTCAGACAGACTCCCGCATGCGCCCGACCGGGATCCACCCGGCACACCCACCAGGGGCGACGCTCTGTCCACCAGGGGGCGATGCTCTGCCCCTCCGGGGCGTCACTTTGCTGCGACCAGAGCCACTCTAGCACCTGGGGCAGAGGCCAAGGAGCCATCCCCAGCGCCTGGGCCATCTTTGCTCCAATGGAGCCTTGGCTGCGGGAGGGGAAGAGAGAGACAGAGAGGAAGGAGGGGAGAGGGTGGAGAAGCAAATGGGTGCCTCTCCCATGTGTCCCGGCCGGGAATCGAACCCGGGTCCCCCGCACGCCAGGCCGACGCTCTACCGCTGAGCCAACTGGCCAGGGCCAATATTTCTTAAAAACTTAACAAAATTATCTAGTGGGGATGGGAACCCTTAGATGAGTTGTTGCAAATTAGGAAATAAAAAAAAAGATAAACATGCCAATACAAAAGTAGGCATAGTTCATAGGCAGAGGATACACCTTCCCCCAAATGGCTGATAAATAAGTTCAAGTCTGACTAATGATGATTTTAAAAAGCACAACTAACATAACAGAGATATCCCCTTATATTGATATTTGGAAAAGATTTAAAAGATAAAGTAATATTTGGAGTTAGAGTGGGGTTTTGAAAGCAGACTAATAAGATGCCAGAAAAAGGTACAGATTTCTGGAGGGTAATTTGGCTATAACTATTGCAATATTAAAGGTACATTTTTTTTAAGCTAGCAACTTGTCTAGAATTTAGCACTAAGGAAATTAACATGTGAACAATGTCTACAATTTAGGGGCAACATAAATGTCTGTCACTAGCAAACTGATGAACTATTATCATATTTCATCCATAAAATGGGATCACTGGAGGCCATTTAAATGAAGTTTATCTGTATGGATTACAGATAGAAGAAAGAGGAAAAAACAAGAAAAGGAAAGATTACAGAATGGCTTATTATTTTTCTGTATGGAAAAATACTTCTAGTGTGTTTGTGCATGCATGAAAACAACTCTGGCAAAACTATACAGTACAGCACTGAACAGATGTTCTCTCTGAGGGTGGGAGTAAAAGGACACAATTTCATTTCAGACATATATATTTTGTTTGTTTGTTTTTTCAGGTGAGAGGAGGGGATACCGTGAAGCAGACTCCTGCATGCGCCTGGACCAGGATCTACCCAGCAGCCCCGTCTGGGAAAAATACTTGAGTACTGAGCTAGTTTTAATGCCTGAAGCTGTCACGCTCCAACAGTACTATTCTCAGCACTCAGTCCACACTTGAACCAATCCAGCCACTGACTGCAGGAGGGAAAGAAGGAGAGAATGGAGAAAGAGAGGGGGTGGAAAAGCAGATGGACACTTCTTCTGTGTGCCCAGACTATGAATCAAACTCAGGGCATCCATATGCCAGGCCAGCGCTCTATCCACTGAGCCATTGGCCAGGATTTCATAGACATATTTTTTAACTGAGAAGCTTGACCTGTGGTGGCGCAGGGGACAAAGTGTCAACCTGGAATGCCAGGGTCGCCAGTTCGAAACCCTGGGCTTGCCTGGTCAAAGCACATTTGGGAGTTGATGCTTCCTGCTCCGCCCTTCTCTCTCTCTCTCTGTTTCTTTCTCTGTCTCTCCTCCCTAAAAAAAATGAATAAATAAATAAAATAATTTAACTGAGAAATATTTACCACTTTTATGATTTAAAATATTTCTTTAAAATAGCAGTATGTCTAATATTTTCTTAGTGGATTTATATTGTTTTCAATATCTCTGTAAACATCTAGCTAAAAAAAAGTCTGGAAAATATGCTATAAAAATGTTGACAGTCATTACATAATTATAAGTAATTTTTTTAAACAATTTTTGTTCATCTGGATTTTTCTGATTTTTTTTTAATGATCTTTTAACTTCTGTAGCAAACTTCCAATAAACTTCCTTTGTTTAAGTTAATAGAATTAAAAAATCACTTAGCATAAAGTAATCAATCTCTTAAATGTTTTTCTTATCATCTTTTTTTTTTTTTCCTTTTGCATTTTTCTAAAGCTGGAAACAGGGAGAGACAGTCAGACAGACTCCCGCATGCGCCCGACCGGGATCCACCCGGCACGCCCACCAGGGGGCGATGCTCTGCCCATCCTGGGCGTCGCCATGTTGCGACCAGAGCCACTCTAGCACCTGGGGCAGAGGCCAAGGAGCCATCCCCAGCGCCCGGGCCATCCTTGCTCCAATGGAGCCTCGGCTGCGGGAGGGGAAGAGAGAGACAGAGAGGAAGGCATGGCGGAGGGGTGGAGAAGCAAATGGGCGCTTCTCCTGTGTGCCCTGGCCGGGAATCAAACCCGGGTCCTCCGCACGCTAGGCCGACGCTCTACCGCTGAGCCAACCGGCCAGGGCTCTTATCATCTTAATCAAATATATATGGTCACCGGGGGAGATGTCTGCCTCCTGACAAGATGGGGTAAAAGGAGTCAGGTTTTTATTCCCTCATGAAAAAACTGCAAAACTAGACAAACTATGAAAAACCACTGGTTTCAGACATTAGACAACAGGCAGCTCAGGGCAGTGAGCAGAGATGAGGAAAACATCTTAGAGGAGACTGCACTAGCTTTGTGCCTGGAGAGAGCTTCCAGATCTCAGCACAGAGAGAGGGAACCCAGCCAGGGCCCCACAGTGTCCCTAAAGGGAGGAGGTGGCACTGGGGGCCTGGGAAGGTCAAGGCAGGTGGAGTTTGCTAAGCAGAGTGACAGAGGAGAAAGCAGCTCACCCAGAGAACTAGGGACATCTATAAGGGCTCCCCTTGAGTCTTCCGCTGAGCACTGGTCAGCTTGGATTGGGGCGGTTTCTGGGAAAGGGCAGGAGTTGAAAATGACAAGGGGGAAAGAGGAAAGTTTTAGGGGTCATGGCTGTTTGTTATCTTGATTTTGGTAATTTTCTCACAGGTAAGTGGATATATATATATCAAAATTTGACAAATTGTGTACTTTAAATATGTGCAGTATCTTCTCTATGGTTCTCTCAGTGGAGTTCTTAAAATAATTTTGTAAAGAAAAATATATGGTTAAAAATAATTAAAAAAGTAAATAAAAAAAACAAACAGAAAATATGGTTAAAAATGAACCAATGGGATAGGGTGTTGCTACAATAAACTCTTTTAGTCTGCACAATACAACTTAGCATCAACTTCTATTTACATCTCTTCACGTTATCTGGTGATATCCTAAGAAAGCAAGTAAGGATGCTGTCAAAGTTCTTATATATTTTGTATCTAGATGCAACAAATTACTTTGAAAAATCTTAGTGGTTTTCTTTATGGGATCAAAGTTTTCCTAACTTGTGACTATTTGATCATGACTTATCACTCCAAGTCACAGGGGTCCCCAAACTACAGCCCATGAGCCGCATGCAACCCCCTGAGGCCATTTATCCAGCCCCTGCCGAACTTCCAGAGGGGCACCTCTTTCACTGGTGGTCAGTGAGAGGAGCACAGGATGCACAGGATGCAAAGCACAGCATCGCTCACGTACAGTACTACTTCTGGTGACGCAGTACTCACGCATCATGGCTCTGGAAGCGCATCATATCACTTGTTACGGCTAGCAGTGACAAATATGGAACCGGACATTGACCATCTCAGTAGCCAAAAGCAGGCCCATAGTTCCCATTGAAATACTGGTCAGTTTGTTGATTTAAATTTACTTGTTCTTTATTTTAAATATTATATTTGTTCCCATTTTGTTTTTTTACTTTAAAATAAGATATGTGCAGTGTGCATAGGGATTTGTTCATAGTTTTTTTTATAGTCCAGCCCTCCAATGGTCTGAGAGACAGTGAACTGGCTCCCTGTGTAAAAAGTTTGGGGACTCCTGCTCTAAGAAATCACAATTCAGTAACAATACAGAAGGCCATAGAATAGAGTTTGCTCACCCCTTCCCCCATAACATTGATAATACCTAGTGTCTTTAGAGGATATATCAGTATCATTAACTCCAAGAAGAAAAGGAGTTCATGCTAACACATAAATGTAATCATGCATCACAGAGAGTCTAGGGCGGTGTTTCCCAACGTGGGGCCCACGCCCCACAGGGGGGCAATTCGATAGTTAAGGGGGGCAATTTGAAAATGGACTCGACAGGACTTTAACTCTTTCGCCCTGGGCCATTTAAATGCAATGCTAGATATCGGTGCCAAATTTAACAAAAAATGCAATTCTTAAATAACTGTAGTAAATAATTATTAAGTATAATTTTGTTTGACGAGACCAAAATATCAACTGGGTGATTGGCGTCGTCAAGTAAACTTCGTCCTGGGTTCACCGCGGAGCGTGCCGTCTGCCGCGGCGAACCCAGGACGTTTTAAAAACTCGCTAAACAACGCAGTTATTCTCACCTAATTGGCCCATCGCAACTTCTGTAGTGTTTCACATCATTCAGTTGGTGTTAATTTGAAATAAGTGTCAGTCAAAACTGTTGTAAAAGCTCGTTGATTTAATAAATATACATATATATATATTGTATAGATATAATTGGTAAGTATTTGATTTTATTTTTATCAATATTAAACTCTTTATTAAGTACTTCTTGCATCAGGGCTAAAAAACACTAATATTTTATAAATATTATTGGGGCTATAATAGTGCACGCACGACAATTTTAATTTTAGAAGCATAACTTTCCAGAAAATTTTGTCAAGTGGAAAAAATATAGATACCTTTTGATTTGCGGTGGTAGTGTAGTAAATGTGTTATATACATTTAAATAAATATGAATTTTTAGTATACGTTTACTCTATGTCACATTGAATATATTTTAACACATATTTTAATATTAGTTTTTAATTGATCTTATTTTTATTTCTTATAACCCATAGTAAAATGAGTGGTGCAAGCAAGAAAAAAACTTGTCAATATTCGGAGGAATATTTAAAATTTGGGTTCATACCCGCTGTTCACAATGAGCGGATTCCTTTTTGTCTTTTATGCCAGCAATGCTTGACCAACGAATCAATGAAACGAGGTCATCTTGAGGCGCATTTGAGGGTGAAACATAGTGCTCATATTAATTCAGATTTGAGTTACTTTAAAACTTTAAAGAAAAATTTTGAAAAAAGAACAACATTAAAGTCTCTATTTACTGCTCATACTTCAACTAATAATCGTGTTCTTGAGGCTAGTTATCAAATTTCTTTATTCATCACTAAAACTGGAGAAAATCACACTATAGGAGAGAATTTAATAAAACCGTCAATATCAGCATTTCTTAAAACGGTTCTTGAAAAAGATGACAAAGATGTAAAAGCTATGCCACTCAGTGACGATACTGTTAGCAGAAGAATAGACGAAATGAGTGAGGATATTGAAAAACAACTTATTGAAAAGCTGAAAACAAGAAAATTCTCCTTGCAAATGGATGAATCAACTTTGAGAGACAGTGAGGCAGTATTGATAACTTACGTAAGATATATTGATAAAGGACATTTTGCTGAAGAATGTTGTTCTGTAAAGGGTTAGAAAGCACCACTACCTCCAAAGATATATTCAATATATAATAAGCTAAAAAACTACTTAGATGTCAATGATATACCAATGAAAAATATAACATCTTGTGCTGCAGATGGTGCTCCCAATATGATGGGCAAGAAAAATGGCTGCTTAAAATTGATGAAAGATGCGAATCCAGAAATGATTCTTGTGCATTGTGTTATTCATAGGGAAAACTTGGTAGCTAAAAACATCTCGCCTGTTCTGAATGAAGTATTACATACAGTAATAAAGTGTGTTAATGCTATTAAAGCTAGTGCCAAACGTGAGCGTCTTTTCAAGCTATTTTGTGAAGAACAAAATGAAGACCATGTGAGACTTTTACTTCATACTAAAGTAAGATGGCTATCTAAAGGAAACTGTTTGAAAAGATTTATGGAACTGTTTGATATTCTTAGTGATTTTTTAAGCGACAAACCTGAAATGAAGTATCTGTTTACAATAGATGGTAAAGCATTTGTGAGTTATTTAGCTGATATCTTTGAAAAACTAAATATATTAAATAAGCAACTTCAAGGAACAAATAAAACTCTTGTCGATGCAAAAGCAAAGATATTTGGTTTCATTACCAATATTGAGTTATGTCAGAAACATATTAACAACAAAAACTTTAAACAGTTTCATTGGCTCCAAAAATGTGAAGTAACTGATACCGCTTTACTTGTTATTGTCAATCATTTGAATATTCTATCGGCTGATTTAAAAGAAATATTTTCTGATTTAAAATAAATTGATTTCTCAATATGGATGATGCAGCCAATGTTAGTGGATTTGTCTGATATATCAAATATGCAGTATCAAGAAGAACTCGCAGAATTGCAAAATGATGAGTCAGTTAAAGCTTTATTTAATATCAAAGGAGTGATGGCATGGCTTTGTGAGGAAACAGAAATCAAATACCCAAATTCAACCAAATGTGCAAGAAAACTATTGCTACCGTTTCCATCTTCATTTTTAGCTGAATGTGGATTTAGTGCTGTAAATGATTTACTGGTAAAAAAAAAGAAATCGGCTGGATATAACACAATGTGGAGACTTGAGACTAAAGCTAACCAATTTGGAACCTAATATAAAATCTTTGTGCAGCAAGCATCAAGTGCAAGGATCACACTAAATTAAAATAATAAATTAATATAGAAAAATCTATATTAAAATTATTTGGAATTTAAATTTCTGTTTTTCATTATATTACTTACTGTGTTTTGTTAACAATTTCATAGTGATTTCTTCCTAGAACCTATCATTTATGTTTACTAAGTGAACAAATCAATTTTTTAATGTTAAAAATTATGTATGTTACATAGGGGGGACATAAAAATTTTAGAAAGGTTAAGGTGGGGCATGGCACAAAAAAGGTTGGGAAATACTGGTCTAGGGAATTTAGAACAAATCTTGGTTTAACTGAGCATTAAGAGTTATTCTTTTTTTTTTTTTTAATAATTTTATTTTTTTAATAGGGTGACATCAATAAATCAGGATACATATATTCAAAGATAACAAATCCAGGTTATCTTGTCGTTCAATTATGTTGCATACCCACCACCCAAAGAACATTTACAGCAAAATGGTGGGATCTTGATAACATGATACGAAGCGAAATAAGTAACTCAGAAAAAACCAAGAGTTATTCTTAAAATAGGATATTTGTAAGAAAACAGGGCTACTATAATACACAGGGCTGGCCTGAGCTATCTATATCCACATTGTGGCTGAATCAGCAAATTATCAGCAGGACAAATTTATCTATATTGACTGCTCTCAACCAAAGTATTTGAGGTAGAATAGTATCCTGGCAATCAGCTGTGGGTATTTTGGATACTACTTTGATCTAAGTAATATATTATTCATCTATATATAGTTAGCTAATCTGAAGGTCAGACTTCTAGGATTTCTCTGTCACATAGTTTGTATCAACTGTTGTCTTTTAGGAATGGCTATATTTGAGTTTCCTGACTCATCTTTAGCCAGAATAACAGGAGGAAAGCTGGTATTACCATATGTGGGTTGCAAATGAAACAAAATTAGTGCCTCTATATTTGCTTTGCAGGTTGTTTCTGAATTGTGGCCCCACAGTCATGTTGCATTGTTCTCTTGAAGGGTCTTTATTGAGCTAGAACTATAAAAACCAACTTGCTTACACTGAAACGTTGTCAAAAGGTTTGAATCACTATTCATTTTAGGTTTTTCTTTTTTTTTTTAAGTGATAGGAGGGGAGATGGTGAGACAGACTCCCTCATGTGCCTTGACTGGGATCCACCTGACCCCCATCTGGGGCCAATGCTCTGCCCATCTGGGGCCATGCTTACAACCGAGCTATATTTAGTGCCAGAGGCTCCATGGAGCCATCCTCAGCACCCAAGGTCAACACACCCAAACCAGTCGAGACATGGCTACAGGAGGGGAAGAGAGAGAAAGAGAAGGGGAGAGAGAAGGGTGGAGAAGCAGGTGGTCTCTTCTCCTGTGTGCCTTGACTGGGACTCAAACCCAGGACATCTACATGCCAGGCCAACACTCTATCCACTAAGCCAACTGGCCAGGGCCTATTTCAGGTTTTTCAAATGATCTACCTTACCTATTAATATGTGAGCTTACATAATTTTTCTTTCTTTTGTGTGTGTGTGTGTTTGTGTGTGTGACAGAGACAGAGAGAGGGACAGAGACAGACAGGCAGCAGGAAGGGAGAGAGATGAGAAGCACCAATTCTTTCTTGCTGCACCTTAGTTATTCATTGATTACTTTCTCATATGTGCCTTGGCCAGGGGTGGGGGCTACAAGCAGACCGAGTTACCACTTGCTAGAGCCAGCAACCTTGGGCTGAAGCTGGTGAGCCTTGCTCAAACCAGATGAGCTGGCACTCAAGCTGGTGACCTCGGGGTCTCGAACCTGGGTCCTTCACATCCCAGTCTGAAGCTCTATCCACTGTGCCACTACCTGGTCAGGCCATAATTTTTATTTCGTGTGTGTGTGTGTGTGTGTGTGTGTGTGTGTGTGTGTTTTAATCAGTCAATGGTGGATTCTCACATTATTAAGGACTACACTTAAAACCCTAAAGGACAATCCAGGTCAAAAATAGTCTATCCTATTCTTTGAATTGAGTTTTTATCCCTTTATCACACACTCCCTTTGATACTTTTACCTGAAATGTGTTACTTCTTTCTATTCAGGTCACAATCCTGGGAAACAAATGAATATTTAGAGCTCAGTAGAGTCCATCTTCTTTTCTCCTCATAAAATTGTGCTATTAAATGACTGAGGTGATCAAAAGAAGTACTGTAATTTGTGAAATATTGATAATCAAAAACTTCCAGAGGAGAATGAATAAAAAGAACACTTTTATGAAATATCTGAGAAATGATGGCTAAATTTCTAGGAAAAATAGAACTATTTTTGTATCACTATAAGGCCAATTTCTTTGTTTCCTTACGCAAGCCGGTTTGCTGTAGTCTAGAAATCTTCCTGTCCTCCAGAGATCTAGGTTTATTAGGACGTTAGGAAACTTCGGGACCTCTTTCCAAGATACTGGAAGTGGGTCCTAGAACTTGGCTAACATACTCAGATCATCTGAGCATTTGTAAAAAAAATTAAGATATTTTCATTGTAGGAGTTTAAGACCAACGTCTACTCACTGATTTTGTCTATATGCCCTAAGGTTGAGTGGCATTAAAGTGACTGTGAGCTGCTTTAGGATCTGGCTAATTAAAAATTGAATGAAAGGTGCACTGAGTTTTGGTTTGGTGGGATTATTATTTGGTGTTTCCTGGTCTCTTCCACTTATCCTCACTTATTGCTGGCTGTCCTGGCCTCGGCACAGCTGCCAGGAACACTCTGATGACCACTGTGCAAGTGAACAGGGCAGCATCGCACAGAGGTACAGGGCCCCAGACCACACTGTGACGTGACTGTGATCCAGAACTCCAGGCACCACAAATCTGTGTGGAGTGGAGGAGACATAATGCTTACAGTGGATAAAATGAAGAGTTTATCTTTGAACATTCTTCTACTCATGTAGCTCAAAAACGGAAAGACATTTGATAGATGTTTTCCCAAGTCTGGCCACATTCTCAAGAATCTGTATGAAATCACAAATTGAGAAACCTGATGTAACTTTTCTAAACTACCAAAAACAAAACGTTAGATTATAACCAACCACACTAGGGGAAAGCCTGAATTATCTTGTTATTCTCAAGGTTGTATCATAAGATCATACAAATGTACCCACATCAAGAAACTCAACAGTCTACAAATAAAGATTTAAATTAAACTATGAAATAATTTTGCTTTACAAGATTACTGAATGGAATTGTTAAACATAACTTATAATTTATAAAATGAGGTACAATTAAACAGTAATTTTCAACCTGGAATCAATACCCTGCAATGGGAATGTGGGAATGATCCCAGTGATACTTGTATCCCTAAAATCAGATGCAAATTCTCTATGTGATTGTATATAGTTGCCACTTGAATGCTGCTAGATTTTAGATTATTCCAGAACCTCTCAGAAATATAGCATTTCCATTGGGAAAAACAAAGGACAAAAATGAAGTTCTAATTGTGGCAGTGACATCCAGTTCCACCCATGTATCACAAGATAAGGAGGGAAAAAATTCTATTTAATAATTTCAAGGAATAAAGTGCTCAGGAGACACATTCACTGAACAAGTCACAAAGTGCCCATGTGTGAGCAAAGTGAAAATCCTAAAACTACTGTTCAGTGACATCTCAATAGTTCTTCAAAATCCAGTCTAACAAAACAGTCTTTTTTCAAGTCAGCCTCAAATATGATTACATGTTACCCTTGTGTTTTACATAAGAGTTTTAAATACTCTTTGAGCCTATGGATACGTTAGTAACCAAAATAATATGAAGATTCCCTGGCTGGACAGCACAGTTGGTTAGAGCATTGTCCTGAAGCGCAGAGGTGGCTGGTTTGATCCCCGTCAGGGCACACAGAGAAATAGGTGGATGTTCCTGTCTCTTCCTCTCTCTCCCTTCCTTATTAAAATCAATAAAAAAAACCCAAACAAAATAATATGAATACAAGCTTTTGCATTCATTAAAAGATAAAGAGGGTGATTAATTATTAATTTATTTTAAGGTTATAAAAACTTTCTATATTAATGACAAACAATAATAAGTGATGGCAACATTTGCATCAACACTGACAGCTGGCCTTAATGTGAAGTTTTCAGACCAAGTTATATCAGAGACAAGACAAGAGGATGAAAATTATCAAAAAAGTCTTCTACCAGAGGAATTATTAAAGGAACTTAGACATCCAACCCCAAACAGGAAAATTTTTATGAAGATTATGGCTATGTTCCATTGTATTTTCAAGTCAAAGAAAGATTATTAGAGTTATTTTGCATTTTTTTCAGTGATATGCCTCATAAAAAAAAAAGGAGGAGGTGGTAGGGACCAGACTTCAGCACAAAGAATATTTTTCTCAAAATGAGCCTTTTGCAACAAGAAAAGTGCCTGTTTTTGTGAGCCGACTTTCTCTCCTGGAAAGGTGATTTTAAAGCATCAGAATGTTCTGAGATGAATTTGTCTACTGAGTGGGAAGTTGAATTCTTGGATGCAGCAAATCTGTCTACACTTAGATTCTGTAGTCCCATGGTTTTTATTAAGCATAATTGCTTGCTACTACAGAGGACACAACCTGATAATAGGTCAGCTGTCTAAGGAACACTAGACAGCTATAAGTGAATGCTAAATGTGAGGGAAAAGAACAGAGAGGTCAGTAGAGAGTAAGTTGTATGCAAAACATAGGATTTTATAGTTGCATTAACTAATTTTAAACCACAGCTCATACCTTTCTTCTCTAAGGAGAGATGAAAAAAGATTAAATCTCTTCAAGACAAAAGCATAATATAAATCCAAAGCATGCTCATACTTTGGAAATGTGCTTGCATGTAGCAGGGTGAGCAAAGGAGGTATCAGAGGTGATAAGGAAAAAGATGTAAGCGGGGAGAGTGGTGAATAGCCTTCAAGATAAGGATAAGTCATTTGAAATTGGTTAGAAAAGCAAAAGGGAGCCAGTAGAAGGAATTGAAATGATGAGTAATGGCTAGTTAGAAGATTAGAAAAGCTACATAGATTACCTTGGGAGGCAGGATTTCAAAATGATTAGAGAGTCTAATGGCCAGAGAAGAAATTGCAGAATTGAGATAGGAAACCAAAAGACAAGGATGGATAGACTATTCCCGAAACAGGGATAATACCTTCATGAAGATCCAGGAAGGCAGTCTGTAAGTAATAAAAATGGCATTGATCCCAGAAATGGGATATATATGTGTCACTTGCTTGGCATCTATCAGGAAATGCGTATTGCATGAATGAAGAAAAAGTTGTATTCTTATGATATCACAATCATTTCAAATCATCACTTTAAGAAACAAAAGTTGACCATTGGATTAGAAAATGTTGATTATGCTACAGAGTGTTTTTAAAGAACTACTTGGCCAAAGAACATCAATTCTTAAGCTCTAAGACTAAAAACAAAACTTCTCTGAATGTTCTCACTGTACAGCAGGTTTCACAAGAGAAATACAGTCAAGCTAACACTACAATAAATCCAGTACGTTTTCTCCCCTTTTACAAAGTAATTCGATGAACATGATTAATTTCCATTCATATGTTTTCAGAACTGAGATGAATGAATCAAAAGGATGGTTCCATTTTAACCATTCTTTCCTTTTTGTTAAGCCCAACACAGTCGTTGATGGAACAATCATTCTTTTAGTCACAGAAAATCTCGGAAGCTGTTTTCATGCTCCTATCCCTTTGATTGATTCAAATTAGGTCTACAGAGAATTAATTCCAATAGTTAATGGAATAAGATGGCTGAAGATGTAGAAATCTAATCGCATGTTCATTTTTTTTAAATGTTACAGAAACTGTCAGAACTATAAATGCAGGAGGACTGACAAATATGAGACGCTGAATTCTGTTATTTCATCAACCAGTGATTCTCTCTTTCTGCCAAGGAAGCTATCTTCGATAGTGTAGCACAATACATAAACACCACTTATCTGACGCTGCTTATTCAAAACAAATCGTAGATATTTAATGATAGTTATTAAGTTTGAAGTGTCACAATCCAGGAACATGTCAATGCAAAAAAAGACACTTTATATAAATATCAAATTTTCAAACTGGAAAATATCCACATTTCAAAACTGAAGCTAATACAATTCATCCCTTAGTTAGGTTCACATATCTGCATATTGAGCTGACTATTATTTAATTAAATGTTAGGCAAAAAAAATTTTTTTAAAGGCAGTGATTGTATGTGAGATTATAATAGGAGTATACATTCTGCTCCCAAGAGATCTAAAACCATGGTGAACGTGTATTTGTATGTGGAACGGGAGTAGAGTGGGTATGATAAGAATATAAGCAGAACATACCAACCACTCTTTAGGATTAGAGATGCAGCTAGAATTCACAGAAACATGAAAGAATGAGAGTATTCATAAATAAAAATTGTCTATTACCAATTAGGCCAAGGAGGATTTCAAAACTGTGCACTTTACCCAATTTTGTCTTAGAAAATGCTTCAAAATCATGGAAGCTAATAAAAGTTACTTTAAATGTACATTCAATAATAATTCTAAATTAACTTATCATAACAACAATTTATTGGAAAAAAAAGGGAGGAATAGAGAGAAAGAGGGGGGAGGAAAGGGAGGAAGAAGAGGGAGAGAGAAGAAGAAAGGAAAAGAAAAGCGAATGACTCTTTTCACATAGCATTTCTAAATTCCTGCTGGTTCCAGAATTTATTGCCATATATTAAAAAGTTGAGGTTTGTTCATGTATTCTCAACTGCTAGTCATTCACACTTGACAATGGCACCAGCTTACAGGCGTAGTCTGTGGTTGGCAACACTTTGTTAGTATAAATGCCTCATCCTGTCTGTGTTTGCTGATTTATATCAGGGAAGGTCATGGCTGGCTCCTCCCAGAATTATTGGTACAATAAATGGGGAGGGTTCATTACTTAGGAAAATTGTTTTATACTTTTAACAGTTCTATCAAGATATAGTTCAAATACCACACAATTCACCCACTTAAAGTGTATAAGTAAATAGCTTTTAGTATCAGAGTTCTACACCCTTCACCATAATACCATAATATTTTTATTACCCTCAAAAATAAATCACCCCATAGCCATCAAGCTCCATGCCTCACCTCTGCCCCCTAGGTAACCACTAAGACACTATCTGTCTCTATGCATTTGTCTATTATGGATCTTGAATATACATAAAATCCTATAATATGCCATACGCTGTTCTAGTTTCTTTCACTTAGCATGTTTTCAAGGTACATCCATGTAATTGTATGTATTATACTGAATAATGTTTTATTGTCAAATAATATTTGATTGTACGAATATATCACATTTGTTTATCCATTCATAAGTTAATGAACATTTGGATTGTTTCTACGTGGGGACTATTATAAATAATATTTCCATGAGCATTTGTCTACATGTTTCTGTGAGGACACATGGTTTTAATTCTTTGGGGTATATAACTAAGAGCAGAATTGCTGGATCACAAGATAACTCAATGTTTAACCATTGAGAAATGAGTATGTTCTACGTCATTTTCATTTATTCACATATAGCTAAAAAATAAGTATCTGAAAAAGTCAATGCTATATTCTTCTAATATTGGTACAGTTTGCTGCCTAACATCTTAGACCAAAGATCCCGGTTAAAATGGCATTATTTGTTTCGTGAATTAACACTGTAAGTGAGTAACAGCCCAGACGTTCACTACACATGGCATTATAGCAGTTTAAATTGCTTCTTTACACAACATACCATAGATTATCAATGAAAATTAACTTAAGAAATTCCTTGACAATAGAAGCACACGCTGATAGACTTTTTATTATAACACCCTGCATATTATATTGTTGTACTTGAATTTCAATATAAAATATGTTAGAAAAATAATGCCACTACTAATAAAAATAGCCAATAGCTTAGTTTAATGTAGTATTTTACAGTTTATAAGTAACTTCAACCTGAACATTACTCATTTAACCCTCGTAGCATTTAAGTTAAAAATCCTCCTCTTCCAGTGAAAACTACAATTCAACAGGCTAAGCTGCTTCCAAATACTAAACAGCTAGTTACAGAGCTGGGTGGAACTTGACTCCAAGAGTTCAAAGTTCAAATCTAGAATACTTTCAGTTATAATTATTCTAATAAAAGAAAAATTCCAAGTTACATTTATTTTCCCGGTTTAATCTTGCCTTTCCTGTCTACATCCCCCATCTCCTACATGCAGACACAATAGTTTAACCATACATTCAAGCCACGCACATGCACACACAACACACATACACACATATACCATACATACCACACAGACAGACCTCACACACGCTCACCTCAAAAACGCACAGAACAGGCCCTGGCCGGTTGGCTCAGTGGTAGAGCGTCAGCCTGGCGTGCAGAGGTCCCGGGTCCGATTCCCGGCCAGGGCACATAGGAGAAGCGCCCATCTGCTTCTCCACCCCTCCCCCTCTCCTTCCTCTCTGTCTCTCTCTTCCCCTCCTGCAGCCTAGGCTCCACTGGAGCAAAGATGGCCCGGGCACTGGGGATGGCTCCTTGGCCTCTGCCCCAGGCGCTAGAGTGGCTCTGGTCACAGCAGAGCGATGCCCCGGAGGGGCAGAGCATCGCCCCCTGGTGGGCAGAGCGTCGCCCCCTGGTGGGTGTGCCGGGTGGATCCCGGTCGATTCCGGTCGGGCACATGCGGGAGTCTGTCTGACTGTCTCTCCCCATTTCCAGCTTCAGAAAAATACCAAAAAACAAAAAACAAAAAAAACAACAACGCACAGAGCACAGAACAAACATAGTCAAACATATATAGACTACAAATACCATGCTCATATAAAAATTTCATGCACATGACATTCACATATACTCATATACTCTCACCACATGCAGTCCTCACACACATTCAAACCTCTCACATACATACAAGCAACTCACACACACACATTCACATACAAAGGAAGAAAAGTTGTGAACATCAGATTATAAGGCACTGGGTCAAGTTCTCTAGGGAAGGGACACAATGTGATAATGAGACATACTTCACTTTTCCTTTACTTTTCTTCTTCTAATGCTGGCCAGGTAAAAGAAGGCAAGCTGTGCCATCTCTCTTGCTAGAAAGCACCTCTGAAGTCCAGCTGTCATGTGGGTAATGAGAAGGCAATCAGAGCCAAAGATGTAGACCTGGGCTTTGGGGACAGCAGTCACCCATGCCTCAAACCTAATTTGTACGATTCTGATAGTTCTAAGCCCTTAGCCATATCTTCTTCATGCCAAAGAGGGCTAATACATGTTGTATATTATAATAGGATTTTCTGAATCATATTTTATTGCATAATCACTCTTTAACATTTAGCAATCTGAATCTAATCAGTATTCTAAGTTACTCTTCTTTACAAATTAATACAGCCCTTATAATTATAGATATTAAAATATTTGAATTTATTTATTACTTAAAATATACATTGGCTTTAAATACCCTAAGCATCTGTACAAGCAGGATGAAGAAAAAATTTTAATTATTTATTGCTATATTACCCTTAGGTTGAAGCTTAATGTTTAGTTAGAATCAACATAAAAGAACAATAATTACAAAAGCCAGTTATTAAAAATAAAAAATAAAAACCAAATTCTACTTACTGGTTGTTTACTCTATGTCAGGTATAATAATAACCAATTTTTAAATATAACATCTTATTTAATTCTTAAAAATTCACACGAGAAAGATATCATTATCTGTATCTTATAGATTAAAAAAGGAAAGAAAGAAAAACTTGAAGCTTATGAATGTATTTCTTAAATGTCTCACACTTAACAAGTGTTGGCCCTGGGTGTGCTGGATTCTGAGGTCTGTGGAATTCAAACCCCAAGCTTTGAGACTCCACTCTGGATCCCTACCTAATAGCCCAAGTGGGCAACAGATTTTCAAAATGGGTCATTCAGGTGTTTGATGGCACCTGAATGACTCCAGGTGTCCATAAAAATGCCAGTGTCAAAGACTCTCCTTTACTCCATAGTATAAAAGCTATTCTTATTATTTCCTTTAAAAAAATTTTAAGGTAACTTAAATATTTTAGGGCCAAGCCCTCCCTGTACAATCAAAAGCTACAAACATCAAGGGAGATATCTATGCTAGGAAGAGATGGTTTTAATCAGTAAGTAAAAGCAACTTTTACACATTTCAGACAAATGTCTGATGGAAGAAATTCCTTAAAGTGAATCACTTAGGTGGGTGAACAAACTTACTAGTTCCTCATTGACAAACATAAGGTAAATAATGTCTTAATCTTTCTTTCCAAGAACTAGAGGAGAGTTTTGAACAGAAGGGAAATAAAGATCTAAAAAAATGATTATGTCATAAAAGAAATGAAAACACTCAAGCAAATAAAAAAACTTCTAAAGCTAGGCAGTTAGGGACAGAATGTTTGTTCTTAAAGAGATGTGACTAAATGCATTTTGGTTTCTGCAAACTAGCTGAGGAGGAAAATTATCATGAAAACCAAAACCACAACTGAGAAGTGCTTTTCTTTTCAAAGTGTCATCTCTAGGCCTTTCCAGTAATAATGTTATGAGAGAAGAGGTTAAGAATCTTAACTGGTAAGAAGTTAAGGATGGACTATTCAAAAATAAGGTTTTTACTTAGGACTTTGTTCCTGCTGTGTCCTTTCTCTGAACCAGAGTTCAGCTACTAACATCTACACCAGACTGCTTAAAGAGTTCTAACCGTATTTGAATAGGTTCTTTATTATGAAGCCCCATTCCTCATCCATCAAAGGGCTAGCCTACCACCTGCACAACATGTGGTATGACACACACGTGCATTCTTGAGCTCCACATGCGTCAAGACATGGAAGTCAGAAGACTCCTACTCCCCCGCAAACGTCTCATAACAAACTTGATTATTTAAAAAAAAAAAAAAACATTGAAAAATGTCAGTAATATCTCAGTTTAAAAAAAAAAAAGCAAAAGAAACATTAATTAATAATTTCTTCATTTAAATTGGCTATATATATAAATTTCTTTTGGTGATATATTTTATTCTAGTGAAGTCTTTCTGTCCAATGTTATATAAGCAAAATTCATTTTTACCTATTTGGGTTTCAGAAAAAAATCTTACATTTAAAAAAAAAATTTTTAAATGGAAACTGTATCTAAAACCACTCACTTTTACTCATCTTTTCTCCCTCAAGGACCAATGAGTTAATTTTTTCCTCCTTTTGCTAATTTCTCCTTTGCAAAAGCAATTTATTTTCTTAAATTGAAGAGCTACCTGTCTAGAGAGCAGGTGCTATTTTAGGGTAACCGAAAGTGGTTATATATTTGCCTTGATAAAAATTAGCACCCTAACAGCATTCACATAAGGTTTTGTGTTCTAGGAGGTCTAGAATCCAAACCTCAAGGATTGAGACTTCTACCCAGAAGAAAAGATACTAAAATGTGCTATAGGGAACTTTACAATTTTGATCTGTGGATTTATCTAATGAAGAACAGACAGTAAAGATGAAGTAATGAATTATTGAAATATGACTCCTAGTCATATAAATGGGATAAAAACTGCTAAAACAGTGCTCAAAGCAAGTTATCACAAAATCTGAGTTTTGTAACTAGATTCACAGTGAAAACAGCTATTTTAAAAGATACCATTCTTTATTTGTTCAAGCTCCATTCCACCACTTTGAAATCGTAATGCCTGGAGTGGCCCCTACTGGCCAGTCTACTTTATGGCAAGTGCTAACAGCACACAGGAGAAAGGGTGACTTCACTAATGCAGTTGTAAACATAGGAGCAGTTTTTCAACATTGCTTTTTTTGTTGTTGTCATCTAGCTCCTGTGTGATCCTCCAGAAAATCGTAGCATATTTTACTTTTAGAAGTCAAGTTTTAATAAACAGTAGATTTTTAAAGCTTCTGGCAATACAAATAATATTTTAAAAAGCAAAGATAAAATAAAATTTTCTCAAACTAAATATTATTTCATTAGTATTGTTTTCTGAAGAGGTAAAGTTATCAAATAATGTTTAAACACTTCATTATGTGATCCAAGTTGAGGAGCCAGACAGGGTAAGTAATGGACATTTGTGAGTGCATGTCCTTAGGATACTAATTTATATGATAAAAATAAACTACAAGCAAAGTAAGCAACATGTTGATGTTTCCAGAATACATACCCTACATTTTGTTTGCTTGAAAAATGACGTATATGACTGGACTTTTTCATAAACAGCATGCAGATGCCCCTTTTTCTTGCATGTTCAGGTTGTCAGTAATTGACCTGTACTCTCTAGGTAAAATTAAGTCAATAAACTTGTGCATAAGCAATTTAGCATGCAAACCTATTAATTTTTCATATCAATATATCCAGAAATGAAGCAAAACCTAGAGAGTCTAGAATAAATCACATGTGTAGAGATATCCTCACTACTTCCTGTCTCGCTGCACCTCTCATCTTCCTTATAGGTCTGTAAAAATTCAGGTTAAAATGAACTTCGTGGCTCATTTTAGATAGCAAAGAAGATGCAAAGGAGCACTGTAGCTAGGAGAAAGCAGTAGCTTGGGTACAGGCATTTTGCTCCCATCTGCCTGCTCGGGATTGCTATACGTATGAACAGTATTTATTGTGGTAGATTGCATTGCTGTTCTCAACATTTCACTCCCTTTTCTATAAAAAGACTTGCCCAGTGAACTTCTAGGTCTGCTGGTAGAGGGAATATGTTACTTTGCCCTAGTGTCTGGTTGGCCACAAACATGCTTGGATCAAAGGGAAGTGACAGTCATTTCAGAGCAAAAACTCTAAGAAGCATAATGTGCTTCAACGGTTCTCTTGCTCTTTCCCCGCTACCACGAGAACAGTGTGCCCCACGAACAGGCTGGTCCTTACACTTGGACCCCAGGATGAGAATCACACAATGGAGCAGAACTGCCTACTAGAAATGCAGCATAAGCAAGAAATACAAATTTGGAATTTTTAGCCACTGAGATTGGGGCTGCTTGTCACTACAGCAAAGCTGACAGCTATATCATCCTTTACCTAACTATTAGAAAAAGGAAAAAAAAAACCCCACCAGTTTAAGGGCCCTGCTTCCTATCCCCCACTAAACCTAAGTTTTTTTGAGCTTTGGGTTACGAGTCCATCAGGACTGTCCTGTGAGCTCACTGACAGCAAGAGAAGCAAGCAGTTCAATGGTCACAGACCCAACCAGCTGTGGAATATCTCATTGAGCCCCCTACTCCATTTTCTTCAGTGGATCTAATGGTTCTGCCTATTGAATTGAAAGGAAAACAATTCTTCAAATGGTGAGAAACTCCTTTATATGATCTCAAAGAATATCCTGAAAAATTCACATTTCTCTCTGAAAATGTGATCTGTGAATGGGCAATGTACAGGAAAAAGAACAGGTATACAGCAATATCTGGGCTTCATTTTTGCCAACAATGGAGCAGACGGAGTGATTATCCTTTGCCTTACCTGCACTGACCCTGAATATCTGTTTTTGTTAAAACCGTTTGAATGCTTTTAGTTTCAGTTTCTCATGCATATGATCACATTTCTCATAGAGTTTGAAAAGTTAAAAATAAAAAAATTATTAAACACCACTGGTGCACTGAGGTTCTTATTCCTAAAATACCTTTATAAATCCAAAATAAGAAAAGAAGGCTTCTGAGGAAACTACTTATAACCTCTCCTTTTAATTGAATCTAAGAAACCAAGCAAATAACTATCAATAAAAAGAAGTTAAATTAGATACTTATTATTTTATAGTATAATTTTATAATATTTTATATGTGAAACAATGGAATAAATATGAAAGATAGGAACGGCAAGGTTTGAGATAAGCTCTGTTTTGAAAGGAAGAAAATTAATAATAAATAGCAGAAGTAAAAGTTATCTTTCCAGAATCTAGGCTCTCCTTCATCCAAGTCTACCTGTCTGCATATTTATTCCATTGTTTTACATATAAAATAAATGGTGATGGATGAAGACTGGGCTCAGGGGGGGTGAACACACAATATGGTGTACAGAGATGTGTTGTAGAATTGGGCACCTGAAACCTGTATAAAAATTATGTTAACTAGTGTCCCCTAATAGATTCATTAAATATAATAATCCCTCCTAGAGTATATAAATTACAGACAATTCTAATTCTATCCAAATACTTTTATGAAGAAGGTGTGTGTACAAACAGACATTTAGGAATCTTTATAAATGATTAAATTTTAAGTTGGTAAATGTTAACCCTTGTTTAATATGCCTTGGGTTTTAAAAAGTATTCATTATGAGTCAGTACTTTGTAGTAAACCTGGCTGTTTGTCACCCTAACAGTTCTAGAATAAAATTATTTACTCCTTAATCACTACCCTAGAAAATAATATTTAGAAAGTACCCATCTGCTTATTTATACTGATATTTTCAAACAGAAAGTCAACTTTGTCTCTTCCTTGCCATATGAAACAAATATTGAATAATTATTTTATTTAATCTGTCAGATGCTTGCTTAGTTTTATTTTGATATTTCTAACAATTTCTATTTTTTTGAGCAAATGCACTATTTCACCATTTTCCCGCAGACCCTCGTATCTTCTAAAGTAATAGCATCTATAAAGCAGGTGAATCTATTTATAAATTAATTTCATTTTCAGTGTCATTACTGGCAACACATTCCTAAGCTACTGCTATGGAGACAGAAAGTATCAAAATATACGGCAGAAATTTGAACCATGTCAAGCCAGAAGGGCACCTGACAAAGGTTAACAGGAAAACGTAACATTCTGCTCTGCTCCTTCATCTTAAGTTCAGCTCATCTCAACACATACCCAGGAAACGGCCCTCCCCTGCCTTCATATAATAAGGAGGATGTAGAGTTTTGTTTTAACACTGAAGCCAAGTAACCCATCTTTGCCTGTTTTAAAAAGTATTTCCTTTATTCTGATGTATTTTAGGAACAGTCACAACGTTACGAGGAAATTTGGAGCATCGATGAAAGTTTTGATGCTACTACCACCAATTTATTCTATTTTGCTCACTTACTAAGTTTTCAAGGACTGTCGCATCTAAATGCCTTGATGGCAGATGTGCATTTTACCCCCTTTCCTCCAGGAAAATGTAGAATGAGTACCAGCTCATTGCCAATGCCTTAGATGGCATCGAAGATGTCCTCCAGGAAAATGAATAATCTTTATTGATTGACATTTTTGTGGTGAGAGTGACACAGACATTTCATGGCATATACTCTGGCTGTCATGTTGACCCAGCTGGACTTCCAACACAACTCTAACAGTGGCTGACCAAGGCACTACGTATTAATAATATATTAATTCTTATAAGTACAAATCATTTAATATTTTGTCATAAGTCTATAGTAAGAGCTTTCATGCATGCCATTTTATTTTAGTTTTCAGAAACAGTCAATGTTTAGTTTACGAACAGCCTTTTCTTTGTGTTAAGAATTTAGATTTTATCTAATGTCATTGAGAGCTATTTAAGGACTTTAACAATGCAGGTTTATCTCAGAAAATTTTCTCTGACAGGAATAGAGCAGTAGTCTCCAAAGTGGGGGGCGCACATGCTAGAAGGTAGTCAAGGCCACTCACAGGGTTGGGGAAGAAAATACAAAAGTGGTATGTGTGTGTATATACAAATATATATGCGTGTTCGTGTGTATATGTAATCCTATTTAATTCTGATATCTGTTTTAAATTTACATATTAGTACTTATATATAATATATAAATTCATCCTTACCTAAACAAATATATTAGTAGTTCATGTTCAATCTTTTTTTTTTTTTTTTTGTATTTTTCTGAAGTTGGAAACGGGGAGGCAGTCAGACTGACTCCGCATGCGACCGGGATCCACCCAGCATGCCCACCTGGGGGCGATGCTCTGCCCATCTGGGGTGTTGCTCCATTGCAACCAGAGCCATTCTAGCACCTGAGGCAGAGGCCATAGAGCCATCCTCAGTGCCTGGGCCAACCCTGCTCCAATGGAGCTTTGGCTGCGGGAGGGGAAGAGAGAGACAGAGAGGAAGGAGAGGGGGAGGGGTGGAGAAGCAGATGGGCGCTTCTCCTGTGTGCCCTGGCCGGGAATCAATCCCGGGACACCTGCACGCCAGGCCTACGCTTTACCACTCAGCCAACTAACTGTCCAGGGCCATCGTGTTCAATCTTTTTTCCCCTCTTTTCTGATGACATATGGAATAAAAATTTAGAAACTATTGCAAATTCATAAGAAGCAGAAAATCAGTAAGGGGCCTATGAGAATAGTCCAAATAATAATAATTTTAAAAATCCCTGGGGCCTGATAGAAGACATCAGAAACAGAAGAGAGATGTGCATATTTCTGTGATCAAGAAAGGACAATGAGCCCTGGCCGGATAGCTCCGTTGGTTAGAGCACAGGCTGAAGCACAGAGGTTGCCGGTTCGATCCCTGGTCAAGGTACATACAGTAATGGATTAATGTCCCTGTCTCTCTCTCTCTAAAATCAATAAATAAAAATAAACAAAAAGAAATGACAATGACAATGATTGACTAAATTTAAAGGTGGAGAGAGAAGGACAAGGGACAATGAGCCTGAGGTACATTTTAGATAGTCTGATGGAATTCAAACTTAAGGAGAGACTTAACAAGTGGGTACCATAGGCTTGAGAATTCAGAAACAAAAATTCTGAGGAAAACTGTACCAGCGAGGGGAAGCTGGAGGAGAAAGATGAGTGAGGAACTTCCCAGATCCATCCCTGCCCTAACTCAACCTTATGCTTCAGTTTTATATATTGGACTTTTGTTCTAGAGGGGTTTTTGTTTGTTTGTTTGTTTGTTTTGTATTTTTCTGAAGCTGGAAATGGGGAGAGACAGTCAGACAGACTCCCGCATGCGCCCGACCGGGATCCACCCGGCACGCCCACCAGGGGCGACGCTCTGCCCACCAGGGGGCGATGCTCTGTCCCTCCAGGGCATCGCTCTGTCGCGACCAGAGCCACTCTAGCACCTGGGGCAGAGACCAAGGAGCCATCCCCAGCGCCCGGGTCATCTTTGCTCCAATGGAGCCTTGGCTGCGGGAGGGGAAGAGAGAGACAGAGAGGAAGGAGGGGGTGGGGGTGTAGAAGCAATTGGGCGCTTCTCCTATGTGCCCTGGCCGGGAATCGAACCCGGGTCCCCCGCACGCCAGGCCGACGCTCTACCGCTGAGCCAACCGGCCAGGGCCTGTTCTAGAGTTTGTTAAAAAAAAGAGGTTTTCTGATAAAATAAATAAATATAATTAGAAAATTACTGGAATAGGGTTTACTACCTAATTCTGAGAAATCAACATTTAAGGGCATCCAAAAATATGCAAAAGATAATATTTGTAAATAAAGATAACACAGCTAACCTATTTATGCTTAAAAGAAACCATTGTTCAAATGTCAAAGAAAATTCTGTACATCAGACTAAGATGAACATATTCTTCACTATTATTCTCTTTAGATACTCCCAATTTTCTGTGCACAGAACTTTCTGGAATGCCACTCCATCTCCAAAAATGCTGAGGAAAAACATAAGTTTGTGGAGTCAGATATCTATCTAATCAACAATATAAAGTAACTATTCATTACCATGACCTTTTACTCTTCTACAGCTGCTATGTCCATAGTTATTTGACACTTATTAAACATAGTCCCAACAGTTTTGAAAAGTTTCAACAAGTAATATAAGATCTTTAGTTCTTAAAACAATATTCTAAGGCGGAACCAATCAGCTTAGACACTGTATTTGGATGTAGTTGCTGTGTATTTTATTCATAGGAATGCAAAGCATGGCTTACTGTTCCTGAAAAGACTGCTGAATGTCTGATTTTTACAAAGAGTAAGCAACTGAACTGTAAAAGGTCCTAACAATAATAGATTTCATAATCCCTTAAGTATTTGTCCCATGAACCCTCCCGATTTTTGGATTGTAAGAAGAATGTTTATGATTAGCCTGATTGTATTAGGGGCATGACAGATGCTACTGGCTGATGCTGATGTCAGAGTGAAATTTTGTCTAATGCTCAAGCTCCTTTCTGCATAATAGACTGCAGTGCCCTCTTCCAGACTGCAAGCCTATGGTTTTTATTGTATGTCTGAAGCATGCGGGTATCAAAAGCAGGGCCTAGGTGAGTGCCAGTAAATAACGTGTTTTTCTGGGTCAGGCTACAGCTTAGGAAATGCCAAAATGAACAACAATCAAAGCAATTCTATGTAATGAACAATGTGTGTGAATATTACATTCCAGTACAACCTCCTGTCCAAACTGAAGGCTGATCAGCAGGACACACACATTGCCCGTTAGCCCGAGAACTTTCACTAGGCTCGCCCAGCTTCCCTGCCGAAATTTTCATTATGATTCAGAAGACAACATGTCTTTGATCCAGTCCTCCTCTGAGGGCTTCTCTACCTGGAGGCTTTGGCAATTTCACAATTGACAAGAATAAAAGTTAAAATGAACTCTATATTTTTTATCAGTTGGCATGTTTTGACTTCAAGTAATAGAAAACTATGACACTACTGATCTTAAAAATAAATAAATATCAAATTTCAGTGGCTAAAGAGTCCAGAGACCAATGACTACAGGTTTGGTAAGTGACAGGACAGTGACTCCAAGGAAGCACATCCTTCCATCTTTTGCTCCATAGCCTCCTAGTGCCAGAATTACGTACTTTGGCTAGCTCCCCTAGTGGCCACAAGGTGACTAGCACAGCACTAAGACCACTTGCAGGCCTGACAAAGAACAGAACATACACTACTCCAAAGTTTGAGAAGCTCTCCAGCAAACTTACCTCAGAGCTCATGTTCCAGAATTGTGTCAGTTTTAAGGAGTTAGAGTTCACCTCATTGATGCAGACTACCACAATGTACCCCTGAATTTGGTATGAGATGTTCTTCCTTGAGAAGAGTGACATCTGAAGAAAGAATTGGAATCTTTGGCAAGGGAGGAGAGAGAAAAGATTCTGGAGGGGCAACCTCTTGGTGCCTGCTATACTTAGATTAAATAGAGTCCTGGATGTTATTTCAAATCAAAGCACCTGTGTGTGCTTTATAAAAAGATAAGTGTTCAGGAAATAGGAGTCACTAAACTCATTTCTCTTCTGTCACTGAATTCAAAACATTATCACAATTTACCATTAGGTTGACTTTAAAGAAAGGTTAAGTGTTGTTTATCCTCTCTTACATAAAACTTTCCAATTCCAGAACATTTCACTATTTTGATTCTCATACTACCACTATTATCTATTTGAGTTTGTCTCTCTTCATTGGCTTTGCATCTATTTTCTTCTTTTTTGAAGATTTAGCCATAAGCCCTCTTCTCTTTTCTTTTTTCTTTTTTCTTTCTTTCTTTCTTTCTTTCTTTCTTTCTTTCTTTCTTTCTTTCTTTCTTTTTTTTTTTTTTGACAGAGAGAGAGAGTCAGAGAGAGGGACAGATAGGGACAGACAGACAGAAAGGGAGAGAGATGAGAAGCATCAATTCTTTGTTGCAGCTCCTTTTTTGTTCATTGATTGCTTTCTCATATGTGCCTTGACCAGGGGGCTATACCAGAGTGAATGACCCTTTTCTCAAGCCAGCAACCTTGGGCTCAAGCTAGCAACTTGGGCTTCAAGCCAGTGACCTTTGGGCTCAAGCCAGTGACCATGGGGTCATGTCTATGATCCCATGCTCAAACCGGCAACCCCATGCTCAAGCTGGTGAGTCTGCGCTCAAGCCCACGACCTTGGGGTCTCGAGCCTGGGTCCTCCACGGTCTCAGTGTGACACTCTATCCACTGCACCACTGCCTGGTCAGACCCTCTTCTCTTTTCTTTCTCCCAACTTTGATGGCTTCAAATAGTATTGTACAATTATATGAATGTGTTTCTGATTCATACTTCCACCTTGACCACTCTTCGAAGTTAGGGATAACTACTTGCATTGCCTGCTTACACTCACACTTAACAAATCACTCCCAGCATCATCTCCCAATTTAGCATCTTCTCCTCATTTCCCTATTACTGTTTCTGACTGTCATTCAGCCAGTCATTCAGGTCTGACCCTAAGAATCATCTTGGATGTCTCACTCTTTCTCAACTACCATAGTAACTTGTGTAATATGGTATAAAATATTAGAAATATTCTAATATCTGTCCCCAAGTCTATCCATTATCACCAAACTTATCTCCACATTACCTCTCACCCAGTCAGATCCACTGGCTTAATGTTTCTTAGACCACACACCCAGTCTACACTCTTATAAAATGATTGCAAATGGATCTTCCTATGACATTCCATCAACATCTGCTTGTTAATTCTCTTCATCCTGTAATTAAGCACTCTTGCCCAGTGGTCACCAAACCCCGGTCCGTGGACCGGTACCGGTCCGTTGGCCATTTGGTACCGGTCCGCAGAGAAAGAATAAATAACTTACATTATTTGTTTTATTTATATTTAAGTCTGAACGATGTTTTATTTTTTTAAAATGACTATATTCCCTCTGTTACATCCATCTAAGACTCACTCTTGACATTTGTCTCGGTCACGTGATACATTTATCCATCCCACCCTAAAGGCCGGTCCATGAAAATATTTTCTGACATTAAACCAGTTTGTGGTCCAAAAAAGGTTGGGGACCACTGCTCTAGCCCACCGGCTTTTTCTCCAAATTGCAGCATACTTCCTGCTTCTGTGACTTGGTCTAATATTTTTTCCTCTTTAATTTTGATGTCCTTATTTCTGTAGAAATCCTATACATTCTTAAATCTTAAAGGGTTGAGAATAAATATATCTTTAAGACTATATACGATGGCCACAGCAGCCCAAGTCTCTTTGACATTTATTAACTGATTTTGAACAAATACTGCAAGTCTATGAAATTCAGGTACTCCTCTGTAAAGGAGAAGAGAGGATAATACTTTCCCTGACTCAGTGATAGAATAATTTAGATTAACAAAATTTTAAATGAGGTGAATATCTAAAAGCAAGTGTAAAGGCTAACAGGTTAGGTATAATGGACAGCATTACCTTCCTTTTTTTTTCTTTTTCTTTTTTTTTTTCTTTCAATTTTCCGAGGCTGGAAATGGGGAGGCAGTCAGACAGACTCCCGCATGCGCCCGACCGGGATCCACCCGGCATGCCCACCAGGGGGCGATGCTCTGCCCCTCTGGGGCGTCGCTCTGTTGCATCCAGAGCCATTCTAGCGCCTGAGGCAGAGGCCACAGAGCCATCCCCATCGCCCGGGCCATCTTTGCTCCAATGGAGCCTCGGCTATGGGAGGGGAAGAGAGAGACAGAGAGGAAGGAGAGGGGGAGGGGTGAAGAAGCAGATGAGCGCTTCTCCTGTGTGCCCTGGCCAGGAATCAAACCCGGGACTCATGCACGCCAGGCCGACACTCTACTGCTGAGCCAACTGGCCAGGGCACCTTCTTTTTTCTTAATGCTATATATTCACAGTACACTTATAAGGCATCCTTCTGAGATTCTACTTATGTTTATCACTTTTATGACTCGATGCTGATGATATCTCTCATAGAATTAGTTCAGCTACTTAAAAATAGGCCTGCTGAGGGTCACGGACTTTTTTGAAATATAAAAGCAAATCTGAAAGACATAATGGAATCAGAAACTGCTTGTCATATTTAGTTAGGGTATAGAAGATATGAAGGACATTAGTTGTGATATCAGGATCACATGGATAATTCCCTTTATTTGAACTAAGAAATATTTGAAGTGCTACAAAGCAATATCCTTGACCAGGACTCTCAGCAAGCCCTTGGCACTCTCCTGTGCCCAGCGTGCTACAACAACACTCCAGAAATAGTTGAATCGTAACAACTTCATGGAATACGTTAGTGTAAAACAAGCCTTTTGAGGGATTGCCAGGTGACTACAACGTAAGTCTAAGAACCACTCATTGATCAATATTTATTAAAATTTAATCTTTTTATCTTTTTTTTTTATTTCTGAAGCTGGAAACGGGGAGAGACAGTCAGACAGACTCCCGCATGCGCCTGACCGGGATCCACCCGGCACGCCCACCAGGGGCGATGCTCTGCCCACCAGGGGGCGATGCTCTGCCCCTCCGGGGCGTCGCTCTGCCGTGACCAGAGCCACTCTAGCGCCTGGGGCAGAGGCCAAGGAGCCATCCCCAGCGCCCGGGCCATCTTTGCTCTAATGGAGCCTTGGCTGCAGGAGGGGAAGAGAGAGACTGAGAGGAAGGAGGGGGTGGGGGGTGGAGAAGCAAATGGGCGCTTCTCCTATGAGCCCTGGCCGGGAATCGAACCCGGGTCCCCCGCACGCCAGGCCGACGCTCTACCGCTGATCCAACTGGCCAGGGCCTTGATCAATATTTAAATAAATATTTATTTCAAATTATGTATTTATGTGGAATATTTAAACAGTAATTAAATAAAACTTCTGAGTTTCTGATTATTAGATAGTCCAAATTTGTAGTGTATGCAGGGAGTATATACTAGTTCTGGAATTAGTGCAATAAAGAAAATGGAAATAAAACCTCCTACATTGGGTATTACTATAAATATTTTTGTTTGATTTAGTCACTGCAATGATCAACATAGCTCTTTTAGTTACCATTTGAATGAGAATTTTAAAGTGCATACACTCAACACACACCCACATATTTTCAACACATTTTTCCTTATACAGAGTGTTTCCAAAGATAGAGTGAAAGGAGGTATGAGCTCTGGCTGTTTAATTTGGAAACCGTAGCAGAGTTAAACACTATCAGTGAGCCAGCCCTGGTTCACATAACCCTCACCAATTTTTGATCTAAGAGGAATATATAATTGAGGTCAAGTTCTCATTCTAGTTAAAGCTAATAGCATGGCCTTGAGCAGCCTCCACTGAGTTGGGAGATCAAAGGAAGACATGAACGAAGGTCCAAAGAGCAATCAGGCAGGCATATCACTATGGTAAAGAACAGTAAGTTCTCTATCTCAGGGAAGGATAACACCTGTGGGCTAGTGTGACTCCTTTCTAGTTATGGAACTGAGTTTGAAGTGAATGGTAGGCAATGAAAATACAAAATGGTTTATGTGGGTTGACAAAGATGACAACCATGAAAATTAGTTATCTTTCCAAACAATAAAAAAACCCAACTATTGTTTATTATTTTTCTATTAAAAATACCTTTTGCACTCAAAGCACTGCCCACAGCATATTCAAACAAATGGTGGAATGTCTTGTCCTCAGATACTTTCTAAATGAGTAAAACCTTTGTTTCTAAGAGAACTTCCATGTAGATATATCATGTCTAAACTCAGGATCTGAGTTGCTTGGTATCACTAATGTGCATTCTTGGAGATAAGATGTTTCGCATATTCATGGACTCTCCCTAAATCCTGTGGAGTCTTCAGGCGAAGAGGCAAAGTTGGAGCCCAAGTTGAGGCAGAGCATCCTTCTTGCCAACAGCATCATGCCTGGCCAGGCCTAAAACATTTGCCAAGACCACACAGCGACTAGATGGTAAGTTGGATTTTTAATCCTTTTTGTAACTGGAAATCATTCTGAATGTGTGATTAAAGTTAAAGAAAGGGAGGAGGTACCAAAACCAGAAACCATTAAAGCTCAGAGATAATTATTATGACAAATCATCAAGCATTTACCTAATGATTCCCCGGAGCCACTCCTTAAAGAAGAAATGAAAAGTTTACACACACTACCCACAACACAATGATGCACTGCAGTCAATAAACCAAAGGGGGAAAAGCTAGGTCTGAAATTTGATAATAACCCAATATTACTCCTTTCAAATGTCTAAATAGTTGGCTACATTATTATAAAGTCAAATATCCAATTGGTTTTACGCATATATCCCTAAAATACTAACATCAAATTAAAACCACCACCCTGAGAAACATTGTTATCAGCAATTCTTTTTGCATGATCTCTTTTAATTTTTATTACTGCAGATTTTTGTCTCAAAGTCCACAAAAGAAATTGCTCAAAATGATACAATAAAAAAAAGTCCAATACACACACAAAATAATCTCTCTAGGATGTAATCACAACATATATAAAATAAAAAGGTTATATGTGATGCTTAAAATCCCTCCAGTGACCAAGCTCTATGAAAGTTATTTTTTCAAATGCCAAAAGAGAAAGGGAAGGATGTTTAATATTCTGAGCCAGCACTACCTCAACTGCCCAAACTGGAACCATTGAGCCTATACATTCATTGACAAATAGCTTTGAAATCATGACATGAAAATGTGCCACAATTTTAACATGGTTTTGGTCTGTTAATGTCATAAGTACATGAAATAGCTAGAGCCATATTTCCTCCACCTCTATAAAAAAAGCCATTGAAAAGACATCTTCTGTGTCCCTTTTAACTCACTTTTTAACGAGTCTACAATTTTATTTTTTATTTTTATTTTTTTCATTTTTTTGAAGCTGGAAACGGGGAGGCAGTCAGACAGACTCCCGCATGCGCCCGACCGGGATCCACCCAGCATGCCCACCAGGGGGCGATGCTCTGCCCCTCTGGGGCGTTGCTCTGTTGCATCCAGAGCCATTCTAGCACCTGAGGCAGAGGCCACAGAGCCGGGCCATCTTTGCTCCAAAGGAGCCTCGCTCTGGGAGGGGAAGAGAGAGACAGAGAGGAAGGAGGGGGGGGTGGAGAAGCAGATGGGCGCTTCTCCTGTGTGCCCTGGCCGGTAATCGAACCCAGGACTCCTGCAAGCCAGGCCGACGCTCTACCGCTGAGCCAACTGGCCAGGGCTGAGTCTACAATTTTATGTAAACATGAATAGTACTTCCTACAAAGAAGTCTTCTACTCCACCTTAACAAGTGCAGACTTTTACTCAGGAAGGTTAAATGAACACTCTAGACACATTCCTGTATTATGAGGGACCTGGCAGGACTTTTTGGGTGGGACAATAAATGGCCCATGACTAATTCTCTCTGACTGGGTGGAATGAAATTTATCTTTTACTTGTTTGTAGAAAATGACTATGTATACTTTACAACATTAGCCAGTATTTCTATTCTTTAACACATAACTCAATGACTAGGACCCAGTTTTCCAAACAGGTATAAGATGTTTCCTTGTTTCTGATAAGTTTTTAGAAAGTAAAACATACCTCCTTCTAAATTACTTCCTAAGGCATACTTCACATTTGTCCTAAATAATGATTTTCTTGATACTATTTACAAACCGAATCATCACTCTCTTTTTGAATGCAAAATAATATGTGCTAATTGTAGCTTTGATGACTTTAATAAGTCAAAACCCTATGGGAAGGACAACTGTCTCATCTTTCAGGCTTTCTATGTGATTGCACTTGCAAATTCCAGAGTGGTTAATTCTATGGGGAAGTATGATGCCATCTAGTGGTCAGATAGGAAATCACATCTGAGCCTTTTCCCAATTACAATAAGAAATTCAACTACACATTAGAATTGAAAGAAGAGAAATAGAACAGAAATCACTTAGACAGGAACTTTACTTAGTTATTTGGTATATACCACATTCTACATAGTCATTACTAAAAATATGGGTTATAAAAATATTAACGTGGCATTCTCAATTTCTTGGGGTCTCTTCTTCAACCTATCATTTATAGTCATATAGTTTCCAAAATGAATGTCTTTACATGGAACATTTAATATCAATAACCCATGTCTTTGGTGCATTAAAAGTTAACGAGATTTTTGAAACATAATTCCAAACACTGCACTGTAAAATATATTTACTTAAAAAGTGTGTCATTTTATTGACTAAGTGATACCCTGCTGGGATGCTAGTAAAATGTTCACTATTTTAAAACACAGAAAAAATTTAGATGAAATAAGTGGAACCAAAGTGCTCAACATGGAACCAAAGCGTTTCTCATTGTCAGGAAAAAGTACCTTACTGTATTTCTAGGTTTATCATAGCACAGTGCAGATATCAATAAGGTAAGATACACTTGCCTGGGCCAATTTAGATACCCATACTGTGCTGACAAAATTTGTCCAGTTTATCCCCTCTGGAAAGTTCTACAAAGACAAGGAACATGTCTGATTCATCTTTTCATCTCCATCTACCACTCCCATCTGCCAGCACAATGTCTGGTGTGTCTTAGAAACTTACTTCCATCTCTACAATCAGTTTTAAAGATTTTTATTTCTAAAAGAAAATGCTCTTTCCTGTTATTTACTGCTTCTCATCTGAGATGCTCTTTATGCAAGTCCTGCCTTGATGTGTTTAACATCCACCTTGCTGCCTACTAAACCCATTAGGACCCTGAGGATCCATATCCACGTTGGCCTTTCCGTGAGTTCTCCCTCCAACAGGCAGGGATTTATGGTTCATGCACCATTTCGTGCGTTAAATACTGAAGGCTGGGATTGGGGAGTTCTTAATTCTTAGTATTTTCAATGGGTGGTATTAATATTCACCAAAAAAGATTTCAACCCTGTAACACGTTAGAGATTATTTACAGTTTAAAAGCAGTATTTTTCTAATTATAGAACTGGGCCACAATGAATAGTATAATACAGTGTGCTTCAAAAAAAATGTACTTATCTTCAAATGTTGCAAAGGAACTGTCTTACTATCTGGTGTCTCCTAAGTGAATCATGGCATGTATGTGTCAATATAAACTATATAACAGCTATATCTGTACTCCAATTAACTATAATAAAGTTTTCATTATAGAATATAATGAATTTCAGTGAGACTCTTCTGATACCCCACTTACCAAATAAATATTCCAAAGCATTTAATTTCTTAGATTATATTTATGGAATAAAATGCAAAAATATTTTGTATTCTCTAGTATTGCTCAAATGGGATTCAAGTCAGTAACTTTTCCATAATCTACAGTTAACGTCTCATGACTCTACTACTCTTAAAGTATGACTGTCACAAGACAGAAAGGTTTCGTCTTTTTACCAACACCTTCCTGGGTATTTATAGCTTAGCCATACAAGTCCCACTCACAAAGTCACAACCTGTATCCCTATGCCAACTAAGTGTCTATGGGCTATAGCCCAAGAGTTATAGAGTTATTATTACCTCCCAATTTATAGGTATTTAAAGAATATAAAATGACAATGGACAATAAACTGTCAAGATATTTTTGGCAACAGATCAAGCAGTGTTTGTAATGAAAACTGAAAGGGCTTCAGAGCCTTCTGACTTGGTTCAAATGTGGCTGTTTTTAGTCTGAGCAGTTACAGAACCTCTCTGAGTCTGAGTTTCTTCATGTGCACATGGAGATGCTCTCTGCTAACCTCGATGACCCAGAGTTCCAATTATGGCAAACAACAGACTTTAAAGAGAGCAGTCTTTTTCAAAGTAATTTTGAATGTCTTTTGAGAAAAAGTCTTGTGACAACATATTTTAGGAGATCACAGTTTGATCTATAAAGATTTTAAATTTAAGAGAACTTGTTGCTAATGGACATTAGAGATCAAGTTGTACATTCAATAACACAACTACACACTTCTATTTTGTGAAACTGAAGATAGAATTCCAAAACAATGACAGTGCAAACCATTTATCTTTTAAAATATGAAGAATAAAATAAGTTTTTAATATCAGTTTTAATAAATCAATCCATATGATTGCATAACTGAGTTTTCTCAGGAATGAATTTTATGTTTAACATAGACTTTGATATATCTAATATTATTTTAAACACTTTTGACATATTTTAAAGGGTTAAAACATTTAATTATGTATGCTTTCATTGCATTAACAGATATTTATTAAATAAGCACAAGTCCAGGAATGATTTACTTGTTTTATGATACAGACCAAACTAGCAGGCACTATTACATCTGTGATAATCTAACAAACCAGCAAAGAGCTACCAAAAGCTGAAGGATTTTATAATTTCTTAGAGTGCAAAGAATTATCTATTTTAAGTCACAAAGTACTATATTCTGAGTTTCATAAGGAAATCAGACAGAGGATATATGAAGCAAAAATACTAAAGTATATATATATATATATTTAGTAGGAAAGAAAATATGGATAGCTTTAAGAGGAGGAGAGGAGGAGAAAAGAACAGCTATAACTCCCAATACGTCAATCTTGTGAACTGAAATGAAAAGATTGAAAGTATATAGTTTTTAATCAATAGCTACCTGTATATATGGTAACATATATACAGTTATAGTTAATACAGGCCTTATCATTCTACCACATTCATGCAGAAAGGTAAATGCTGGATAAAACTTATTAAAATGTTTTTTCACCATTTAGCTATCTTACACCAGTGATTTAATTATACACTATCTGTATTCCAGTGATCTGGCAGGTCTTGATCCTTCTAGCCAACATGCTACTTAGCATTCATCTAGCCTTTTCTAAGTGTAAACTTAAGGTTTTTTGAATTAATCATCTTACTGACTCTTATCACAGTAAGATAGCCTGAGCCACATGGAACAGATGAGAAATAGAGAAGCACAGGAAGTCAAGTTACATAGGCTATAACTTTCTCCAGTTGTTCTTTCTCCTTGCTCTTCTGTAAAGGAACAACGGGAGTTATGGATTATTCAGAATTATAAATCGTAAATTTAATCCAAATTGTTTTGTTTTTTTAAAAAAAATAGAACTCACATTTGGAATGGCAGTTCTATATTACTGTAAGACTGTTATTGATCAAGAGTAAATAACAGCAGAATGTTATATTAGACACTTAAAATAATAGTGTCTAATAGAGAAATTAGAAAGGAAAAGGTTTTCTGAATTAACCTTTAGCTAACTAAACCAGGAATCCAGATTACTACAATGCTTAGCCATTTTGTCCCCTCTGCCCCTTCTCAGTTAGGTGTGACTCATTCAGGAGTCATTTGTGACCAACTATGTTACTGAACCACATTGTTCCATTGTTCACACTTTAACACAGCCTAACATGTATTTTTGTAAACACATGATCTCAAAATTGTTTAGAACTGATGTGAATGAATAAACTACCAGGGCACTAAAGTGATGAGTTAGTCCCCCAAGAATTTTCCAAAGACTTTACACTCATAACCAAAAGAATGTAAAAAAAAAAGTTTGGCTTCCTTTTAAGAAATGTGTGATGTTCAATAGTATGAAAATGAATAAAATACTCATGAATAAATTTAACAAGAGAAACTCAAGACCTGTACACCAAAAGCTATAAAATATCATTGAAAGAAATTAAAGAAGATCTAAATAATTGGACAGACATCCCATGTTCATGGATTGGAGACTTAATATTGTTTAGATGACAATATCATCCAAAGTAAACTAACAATGCAAATCAATCTCTATGAAATACTTTCAATACTTTCCTGGCTTTCTTGTATAAATCAACAAGCTGATTCTATGGAATCCTAAGGGATCCAGAGTAGCCAAAATAATCTAGAAGAAGTTAGAGAATTTATACTTCTTAATTTCAAAACTTACTATAAAGCAATTTGTAATGAAAGCCATGTGGTACTGTTATAAATACAGATATACAAATCAATGGAATAGAATTGGAGTCCAGAAAGAAATCCAAACAAATATATAACTATATGTATATATATGTATACATACATACAAAGGGTCCTCAGGTTATGACAGTCTCAACATATGATGTTTTGAATTTACAATACTTACTCCCATAAAAACTTAAAAAAATTGAGATGTGAGTGTTTCAGCTTACACCGTTAGTGTCGTCCTTATGGACTACATGGGCGAACTGCAGGTTCTCCTGCCTCTCCAGCTTCCTCCTTCCAACAGGTCACTCTCTCTCACCTTGCAATGCCTTTTCCAGTGTGCAAGCCAACCACAGGAATAAAAGTAAGAAATTTTTTTTACACTCATTTTTTTCTGTTACTACAGTATAGTATATTTATGTCCTTTTCCTTTTTCTATGGCTTAGCTGTGTTTTTATGTTCTAGATTATGATTTTACAACTGTGTTACGATAGGTAAGTGACTAAGGCTAGGGTGTGTTTTGACTTACACCAAAATTCAGGTTATGTCAGTGTTGTAGGAACGAAACTGTGTCATAACCCAAGGGCCCCTTGTATATATTTATACATATATACGTATATGTATTTATACATATTTATATATATACTTATATATAATCAATTGATTTTTAGCAAGGGTACTAAGACCATTCAATGAGGGAAGAACATTTTTTCAATAATTGGTTGAACACTTGGGACAAATGGATATCCACATACAAAAGAATGAAACTGTACCCCTTTCTCACACCATGTACAAAATTAACTCAAAATGGATTAAAGACATAAGAGCTAAAACTATAAAACTCTTAGAAGAAAGCATAAGTGTAAATTATAATCTGTGACTTTGAATTAGACAATTTATTTTTAGATATGACCCTCATAAAACAAGCAACACTAAATAGATAAATTAGACTTCATAAAAACTAAAAACATTTGTGTTGCAGAGGACACTTCAGAAAGTGAAAAGATAACTCACAAAATGGAAAATAATATTTTTTCCATATCAGCCTAGATGTAAATGATTATTTTGATACAGTGATTATTTTTCCATTTAAAAAACCCACTTTCCTGTTTATTTTATTACTTTTGACCACATTAGAAAATGTAAAAAATTCCATAGCAAGTGCTCCAAATAGGTAATGAGATTCATTGTGGTTACCTTGCCCCCATAAATGCTTCCTGTTCACTTTGCTAACTGTAATCCTGTAAGATAAGCCCTCTGGATCTAACTCCAATAAAAATTCCAGATTGTTCACACCCCAGACAAAGAGCTAAATGTCAAACTGACAGCCATCTAACTTCTGTAATCAAGTCCCTGCTAAGTGAAGTTGAGACAAGCGATATGTGAGGGATAACCCAATGGCAAGGCTAAAAGCCATCCTGCTACATATAATAAGTAAGCAATTTCCCAATATCAAGTCATCAGACTGGTAATGACTTATATTTCTCAGGAAGTTCTTACATAAGATAATGGTTTAATAGTTAGACTTGTATCAAGAACACTTATATTTACCCATAGTGAATAATATACTTCTGTGTAACTCACATAAAATTGCTGTTAAAGACATTGTTGCTCTGTTTTCTGAAGAGAGGCCAATGAAAAGTCTTAGAATGAATTACAGGAAGAAAGTTTTATTTTCTCCTGAAGACATAAATATTATCAGGTTCCCTATTTACCATGTTTTACAGGAAGTTCAGATCTAAATATAAATCCAAATACAAAATCTTTTATATTGTGCTTCTGACTTAGTTTTCTGTAGTCCTCTTCTACATTTTTACAGTTAGGATAGCCTAAATCTTTTTTTTTAACAAAATCATAAAAAAATAAATATATAAATTAATAATAAAATTGTTTTATATTTTAATCTTGGTCATCCACACTAATAAATATGAGATGAAGTACAAATAACCATATTAAAATGATATAAAAACCCAGAAACCCACACATGCATTTAGAATTCATTCAGAAACATGTTTGAAAATACCTATGCACCAACATTTGTCCTTTTTTCCCCAGATTAAACAAAAGTTTAGTTCAAGACAAAGTTGGGCAGATATTCTGACTTAAGCCAACCTATCTACTTCAGAAAAGAATGAAATCCACCTGATATCGGTCTTTAATGGTGCTAGGCAATTATTATTATTGTGAAAATGGAATCATTAGCATATTTTAAATACAGAAACAGAAAATGCCAACCCCCATATTGTTTGATTCAGCCCTAAGGTAAAACAAACTTACAAACCAAAACAAATGAACTGAACCATATTTCAAATGAGTAACACAACCACACTGCAGTGGGCTGAGAGTGAGGCGAGAAGAAAACTAACCAAGTGACTTTTGAATCCATGATTAGGCACATAAAACAGAAAAAATGCTAAAAAACAAAAATCTAATTAAACGGCATACAGCCTTTTTTTTTCTTCTTTCTTTCCCAGAGGCATGGGTTAACAATTCTGAAATAAACTTCTAACACTGTATTATAGCATTACAAATACGTAATATATTGTGAGTGATGAGAGCCAAGTTTCTTACTGTTTGAAGAAAGTTACAGATAGGAATATGGAGAAGAATAGAATGAAAAGGTGCTACTGGATTGGATTTGAAAGGATCTGTGTGAAATCACAGATGTAATGTGTAGAGATACCTGGATATGGATGTGTGGGTATGCATATTTATGAACACATGTAGGTGAGTTATGTGTATATATATTTCCCCTAGAGAGGACCTACAAGCAAAAACTCCCAGTAGCAATGAGCATTCCTGCCCCAACCCCAATTTTTGTTCCTAAATATCCTTTTCTTAAAAGGAACAAAGGACCCTTAGAAAAGCAGCTAATTTCAAAACTGGAACAGGAAAAAATACAAGAATCTTAGACATCTTGTGCCAAAAAGTAAGAAAGTGCTCAAAGAATTATAGGATGATGTCAAATGACAATAAAGCCAGAAGAAGAAGCCCCCTAGTGTCCAAATATAGGACAGTATAATTACCAAAATAAGAGTATTCACTAATAATATCAAAGGATTATGAATGCTAAGTAAAAAATTCACAAGTCTATGTCAAAAACACAAACAAACAGGAAGGGAATACTCTTGCAAATAAAATAGTCAACAAATAAATGAAGCAATGATCACCTTTAATACACATCATGATAGTAACTGATTCAGGCAGGAGTCATTGAAGAATTTTAACTATTGGGCAGATTAACGGGGTATTTCCATGCTCTCCAAGTGTCACCCAACAAGTTACTTTTTAATTACAAAGGGGAAAAATAGTAACTTTATAGTGGAGAAACAAGGCAGGCATCACTTTAACCACATGATCAAAGTTAAAATTGTAGCAATGAAATTAAATGTGCCTCCAGATATAAGAACTCAGACTCCTGTAATATTCTTCAAAACTGTATGAATCCTAACTCATGGAAACATAAAACTTAAACTGGAGCCTTCATTCTTCAAAAACATCAATGCCATGAAATTAAATGTCAGAAACTGTTCCAGTTTAAGGCTTATTAAAAAAAAAACCATGATAACCAATTGCAAAGCATTAATTTGTATTTTATTTTCCTATAAAATTATTGGGATAATTATTGAAATTAAAATAAGTTCTGTAGATTAGCTAATAGTACTGTGTCACTGTTTATTTGTTGATTTTTATCATTGAACTATAAGATAATTCTATGCTTTAGGAAATATTTAAGCATTTAGTAGTAGAAAGATATGTCTACATCTTAGTCTTAACAGTCCAGAAAAAAATTATATAAGTATATATATTTGTGTATTATGTGTGTGTATAGATAGATGATTAGATGGATGGATAGAAAGATAGATGATTGATAAAGACTGAGAGACAGAAAAAAATAGGGAGAAAGATACAGAGACAAAGAGAGAGAAATAGAAAAAGAGAGAGTAAAAAATAACAGAAAGAAAATGAGAAAATTAGAGGACCCTTGGTGATGGGTATCCAGGAATCCTTTGTACTATTCTTGCAACTTTAAACAATAAATCTGAACCTATATCAAAATAAAATAAATTCCTTTGTTAGTGTGAAAGTACTTAAACTCTTTGTCTGGCTTTGGTGTTTCAGGTTTGATTGTAATAAATAGCTTTAATAGATTCATTTCTGAGTAACAACATAAATGCATATTTTCCCCATGTAAGCATTTTTCAAATTGTAAACTTCAATTTATTAGGTTATGAAATCTACTTAGAGAGCTATAACCAGAATTTTTAAAATGAGCTGGAATTAAAAAAAGAAAATAGAAAAATGTATCAGATTTTGTGGAGCTAAGCATTAGTTTTTGACACTTTTATTACAATGATATAAAATCATGTGTATTGGTTTGTGTGCCTGAGCCTTAATAAAAATGTTTTGCTTACTACAGTTCTCTCTAAAAAGCCCTCCAAAACTGAAAACAGTGTACTTTTCTTTTTTATCCTACACGTTTACCATTAGTTGTACGCATTCATGCATCCAATTTGTCATTTACCCTCTTAGTGAACATCCTCTGTGTGTCAGGTACCATGTTAATGACAGCTACCATGGGAAAACTACTGATCTCTTCTGGTCTTCCTTTTCTCCTTCTCTCTCTCTCTTAGAAAAATCCTGCCTCCTGAGTTAATAAAAACTAAAATATCTCAGAAGTACTCAACAGCATATGTGAATTCATACTATAAATTACAGAATATCCATCCCTTTTAAGAAGATGTAATTGTATAGCATTTATTCTGATAACATAATTATCTCATTTTAACTCACTCATCCAAAAACTGTGCTTAAAAATATTGGTGCTTTCTGTAACTTTACTCTTGGCATGTGCTAGAGAATGTACAAAATAATAGGAAGTAAACATCCACAAAAAAATTCAGAAACCACTAGTCAGGCTTAGTTAAAACAGCTTGGAATTAGTTTGTGAATATGTCCTTAAGTATAAATATATTTATTTACATGAATGTGTCTAACCTGGGTTTTTAGGCAATGATGTTGTAGCTTTTTCTTTCTTTTCATAACCAAATGGTCAACTTATTTACTCTCCCACTATGAATAACTTTTGCTTAACGCATAATATTCGCATTGACAATTTAGTGAGGAATATCATTCCCCCATTCCCATTTGCCTTTTTTAAAATAACAATCATGGGGATATCTACATTTCTTTTAAAATGGAATAACAATTGATTTTAGAGCTTATAGAGATTTAAGTTAGAATTGTCAAGTGACATTCTGGTTAATTTCTACAACTAGTTTCCCAAACATTACAAAGCATGATCACCATAAAATTGTGATTTGCATCATAACTATATTTTCCAATTACATCTTTATATTATAAACACATAATACAAACAGTAAATATATGCAGAAAAGGAAATGTATTTATCACAAATCTCACACCTGAGATTAAAAATCTGCTAAATCTTCCCATTATATTTAAGCCTTGTACCCATGTTTTTATCATATTTTGTCAAAATGTGATTTCTTCATTGTAGTTGATTTATTAGTAGTATTTAAATAGAGAAAATGTATTTAAATATATTTAATGTATAAAAAATATACAAAATATAGCTATCTTCTTTTGTTTGGTGTGGCATAATGGAATTATGTACCGATACATCGGTACTTTTGTGACTCAGCCAGGCCCACATGACTTTCAGATTTCTGGATTAGACTAAGGCTTATAGAATATAGTCCAAGCCCCTCACCAAGTCCAGAGGCCCCAGATAACCTGGCTTTAGGTGAATTTTGTCAACTCACCTTTTGACACAACCACACAAATGTACTCTTTCATGTAAAGTTCACTATCTTATCAACCTTTTCTATGCTCTTTCATACTACTGTGCCTATGAGCAAGCTGCCCACTCAACCATCAACCCCTAGCTGCCAGGTCAACCTTCAAGACAAAGTTCACTGTCACTTCTTTCATGAAAATTTCCCTCCCTCAGGACGACCCTCCCATCTCTACCAAAGGTATTCTTCCTTATTCTATCTCCTTGTATCTCTTTGCTCACTGTTCTGCCTCTTTAATACTATATTTTAATTAATTTAATTGTAGTCTTGTCTCTCCTATTAGATTACCATGACCTTTTCAAAATATTATCAAGCCATTATTTTTTTGAAACCCCCTCCCAGAGCATAGAAAGACATCTAGTATAAACACAGTTCTCAATAATTTTGAACAAATGAATAATAAAAAGCAACAACTACCATAGGAAAATAAAAACACTTATAAAATTATAAAAGAGAGCAGTATTCATTAGCTACTTGCTTGTTCAGATCATGAAGGAAGTAATAACGGATTTGGGCATGAAGAATGGGTAGCTGTGGATCAGAATTGACAATGGGAGAGGGACCGCAACAGAGAAAGGAAGAACCAAGACCTGGGAAGCTTAAGTGTGGTGGCCACAAGAATGCACTGCAGACCTCTAACCGTTGGGACCCTCATTGGTCAAAGGCCCCCAGCTGCTGCCTCTAAAACCCATTGCAGCATCTGAGCCATGGCCATACCTCCCATGACCTGCTCCAAGGCAATGACAGAGCACAGTGAAGATAATGAGACAGATTCATTTTCAAAAAACATAGAGCTCCTCTGATGACTGATTTCTGCTTGAGACTCCCATGTGGCTTAACCTAACCCAGACTAGAATGCTTCCACCCAATCTCTCTCCCTTCTTTACTTACGGTCAAATTGCTTTTACTCAATTTTATCTGGATTCCTCTCTATTTTCCCTTACATTGGGATTTCCTAAAATCCTCGCATTTCTAATCCCAGTTTAGCATCAGCTTCTTGGAAGACCAAGACTATCACTCAAAGTATAGAGTATATATGCTGTAAGTAGTGGAAATTAAAGCTGGAGGAGCAAACTTGGGCTTTATCATTTAGGACAACTAGTCAATTTAATGCTTTGCCTCAAGGCAGGATACATCTTAATTTTCTAATACAAATAAAATTTTTGTATAGTTTTTAAAGTTCACCAGAGACCTCATCACTTCCATTTGTTAACTGTTTTATAGCTTAATCATCTTTCACATCCAATTTAAATATACTATATCCCTTGTTGTGATTGAAGGTTTGAAGGTTACTTATTCCAATTCAAGCTTCTTAGATTACAGCCAATCATAAAAATACCATTTTAACCACACAACCTCTCACTTAAAATAGTTCTCTCTACAATGTTCTGTACACATGGTCTTGTGGGGCCACTGGCCACTTTTTCTCTTTGGTACAAAATTATATCTCATCAATCTAATCTAATCATGGAATGCTCTTTATGAACTGAAAAAATAATTCCCCATTGGCAAGCAGAAAAATATAAAGGTCTGTAGACTTACTTTACAGAGGTTTTTATAATTGTTAATAGAAAGAAAATAACTTTTCCTATTTCCAATAGTCTGTCTTTTACTGACAGAGTAAAACACTCAATCTTCAATTATTTATATTAAATATAAAATTTTATCCAATTTAAGATAATGAGTATATATTTTTTTCTGCCAGTGATTTGAAACAGAGTTGGAATGCATGTGGGAAATGCTGTTATCTTTCCAGATCTCTGCTTGAATAAAATAAAGGCATCTGTCCGACCGTGATGAGCACATTGTCTGGTCCAGATTTTCTGAGTATGCAAACCAAAATGAAAAGCTCCAACAGCAAGACTTACCCATCTGCACAGAACTTCAAAAATGGTGATGTACTTACCTAAAATAGAAAAAAAGATGACATTAATGACACTCATCACAGTGCAGACATATAGTGAAAAACACATTCTAAAGGCATTCAGAGCATCTGTTCCTCTTGCCACCGCCAGACCCAGTTTTATAGCTTTTGTTTATAACACAACAGTCCAGATGGTGGTGTCTCTCTCACTGTCCAAGTTTACTCTGAGGATATTCATGGGTATCTGCTCAATAAATGTTGAAAAAGATGATAATCAATTAGCCAAGCACTATGATTCAATAACAATAGCAAATAATAGCTATTGAGGGCTTTTTTACCTGCCAAAGCCAGTACAATATGCTTTACATGCATTTTCTGACTTACTCTTCAGAACATGAAGGTACAGTAAGTACTATTATTATCCCCATTGTAAAGATGAAGTAAGTGAGGCTTAGGGAAGTTCATTAACTTGCCCAGACACTCAGCTAGTAAGCATTGGACTGAGCTTTTCATAGGGTTTCTGACTCTAGAGCCCAATCATACAATCTTTATGCTATACTCCTAAAATCCAACGGGAAAGAAAGATCCCACTTATCAGTACTTTGTTTCATAATAAGTTATAAAAATAGAACTGATCATAATTTTAAAACTTGGAGGAATAAACAATGTCTGGTGCCTAGCAGTTGCTCAAAAATATTTGTTCAATGAATAAATAATACGCAAATGAATATATTTGATATTTAATCAATGTACTTAGGTTTTATCCCAACACAACAAATATTTGCACAACAAAGTACTGTAATGTAAAGGTTATTCCTTCCTGCAAATGGCGCAGAGCAGTGCTGCAACATGCTGATTACTGAGAGAGAACTGCAGGCTCTTCAGAACCAAAGATGAGGCTGGACCTGGAACAAGCCAGGAGCGACAAGAAAAAATGGAGTTGTCTAATCCTCAAAGGGCATGTTAGTCTAATTTAAAATCCTTCTGTTGTTCAAGAAGCAATGAACAAACATTGTTTAACAGTTCAGTTTCATTCAGGTTTTTGGTCACTCTTATAGAGATTAGCAACAAAATATTAAAGAAAGAAATACCTGAGAGAGAAATAGAAAACAAGGGACTAGATATTTGAAAGAATATGGTAAATGGTAAACAGAACAATAGAAAAAAGTAACTGAAGTCTCAAATTCATAAAAAAATAACCATGAAGCACTCTAATGCTTTACTATTTGAACATATCCAAAGACTTAATTTTAAAAATAACACCAAGAACAAATTGCCTTTAGCCATGCAAGTCTCTCCATAAGCTGGTAACATAATAAAATTAACCAATGAAATGGGAGGCATTTCACACAAATAGCCAGACTCTACCAAATAACTCTTAATATGTTTTATATGAAAAATATTTATAGCTATGAATGTTTTCCACTGTTTTTCTCAGCATTATTTATAGATTTTGCTTATATATTAAATGTGGTTATTAAAGTTATGTCCCCTTTCAAAGGGACACAAAGAAAGGTAATAAACCTTTTGAAAAATGTTGTAAGCAGCAGTTTATTTGTTTCAAGGTCAAACTGAACTAACATAAAAACTCACAAGTCTATACAAATTTTAGTGAAACAAATGGAACTTTAATTTTGTATTCATGCTGACCCTTAAACATAATAGTACTCAGTGGTATGAAACTTTCATTCTAAAGCAGTTAAAAAGAAATGGCTTTGGTTCTGATAAACACCCTGGAAAGGGTCCACAGAGCAGTTATTGTCCCATAAGTTAGATAAGATCTATTGGGATGTACTTGGTGAATAAAATGACTGAAGGCAGCCCAGGCTGAGAAGCCTAGTTGGTTGGAGCATTGTCCCAATATGCCCAGGCTGTGGATTTGATTCCCTAGTCAGGGCATATACAAGAATCAATCAATGAATCAATGAATGAGTAGAAGAACAAATAGATGTTTCTCTCCTTCCCTCTCACTTCCTCTCTTTCTAAAATTAGTAAAAATTTAAAAAAAATTTTTTTAAATGACTGAAAGCACTTTTTCTTTATCTACTTCTTTGTGATGATACTAAGGTTATAGGTAACATTCTATTATTCAGGGGCAGATGAAAGAAAAGAGCCTAATCAAATTCATCTTCAGGGAGCCTCAAGTATGCCATGGATTAATATTAATGCCGATGTTCTACTGAATATCTGGATCACTTCTAAGTGATAAGTGCATATGAAAAGATATGAAGGTTTGCTGCTTTAAGTGCTGAAATAAGTAGGGGTAACTTAAATATTGTTAGCAGTTGAATTTATACTGAGGGGGAGGGAAGAAAGGGTGGAAGACCCAAAGGATAGCTATATTTATTCATTACACTAAGGTAGAAATTTTTCCAACACTAAGTAGTGGCACAATTCTTTACCCTTGCCCAACCTCAACATCCATTTCCAAATCTATTGGTCATTTAGCAGTTTCTTAAAAAAAAACAACAAAAACAGAACACTGTATTTTATTACTAGAAATCTAGTGACTTCATTCACAAACTCCCAGTAAGTCAGGAATATTTATTCCTATATTGTAGGTACAGGTCATAAGAATGAGTTCTATGCCAGACTGGCCTTCTTTGCTAGAATGATGTTTAAGTCAGTACTTGTGACTCACTTCATGTCTGTGCAGTGAGCCTTTGTTCTTAAAGAAATTTTTTAAATAAAATCTTAGGAAGATTTTACTTGAAACAACTATTAAATGATGCAAAACAACTTATAATTAAATGTAAATTACATGGTAGAGACATCAAATGCTACAGGAATTTTAAAATATGAGAAAGATATTTCAGCTGTTGTGTGGGATTACAGTAATATTCTGTTACTGGGTGGGAAACCATCATGAGAGATTTTGGACTTGTGATATGAATGCACAACCAGTACCTGCACAAGCCAGAGTCTAGGATAAAGATTCAGCATAGATATTTCAGGATAAGTAGGGAGACTGTTTCAGAACAAGTCAAAGGCTACAAGGGACCATGTATCCAGTGAATTTTGAGAAGCAGGGTTCACTCTCAATCCTGACAATCACTTATTTTTACACATCACAGATTGGTAACTAATTGTAACCAGTAACACAGGTAGAAACCTACTAAAGTAACTTTATCAAACATTACTATGAGTTAATTTTGCTGAAGGATGTTTACGTATTCAGAAATGCCCGCAGTCACGTCACTTTCTTATTTTTTAATTAGTTATGCTTTCTTTTTTCTTTAAGATTTTATTTATTGATTTGAGAGAGAGAGAGAGGCGAGTGTCAGGGGAGACGAGGGAAGGATCAACTCGTAATAGTTGCTTCTCATATGTTCCTTGACTGGACAAGCCTGGGGTTTCAAACTAGTGACTTCAACATTCCAGGTTGACACTTTATCCATTGTGCCACCACAGGTCAGGCACATTACTTTCCAATTGATTTAAAGGCAGGCCCCCCAGTTATGCACATCTGAGTTTCACTGATTTATATGTAATCCATTGTCAGCCACCTGCAAATCTTCAAGGTCTCTAACCTTCTAGGATCATCTTTTTTCTTTCCTCCAAAATTCAATGAACAACTCAAATCCCTATTTTGTATTTAACATAGAACCCAAACACCCAGGCTCCATGATGTGTTTTTGGAGAAAAACAAAAAATACAACATGCCAAACGTAGCTCAACTGAAGAATCACCTCCTCTAATGAGCCCTTCTCTGATTGCTCAGCCCTCCCCCAACCTTAGGGCCCTCTCTACTCTTAGCTCTTCACAGTATATTACAATTGCTTTCAAAGGCATAAACTGCACCTTTTATTGCTATATATGTTAGGGTACGTAATGTTTGTTTCATTAGCTAACCCACAGATTAACTAACTATTCAAGCCAATGTCTATCCCACTCTTGTTCATGGTCCAGTGACTCTGCATAATGCATACTGAAATGAGAAGTCCTGTCAGATGAATTACATAGACTGGGAACACATTTGAGAATGGTATGTATTTGATTTTATTCTTGTTAAACTGGTTTCCACTCATACTGTTTGTATTTCTCTAAGTCACTCAACCCAAAGTGTAGAATCACTGTGTTGGGAACCACTATGTAGTAACATGTTTATAAATGAAAAAGCAAGCATGATTTATGTGTACACAGGGAAGAGGGTGAATTGACGTCACAAACAGCCAAGGTGCATTATTAACTATGGGCTTGATGCTTTACAGGCATCCTTCATTTATCCTCCCAACAACCCTGGAAGGTAAAGTTAAGTGTGGCAGGATATGCCACCCTCAAATATGCCACTTAGGCACAAGAATTATTTTGGACTAAAGGCTCCTGAAAAAACACCAGATCCCAAAAGCATGCTCTTACCTACCCCTTTCCTCCCAGAAAGCAGGAAATAAAACTCCCATGTGAAAGATGCCCTTCCTATACAGGAAGAAATAAACATTCTTATCACAAGAGACAAGGGAAATTCTGTACAAACAGACCTTGTAAAAATAATTCTTACCTTCCTTTCACCTCCCCATATGGTTTACTTACTTTCCCACAGTTGCCTCTCTTTGTACAATTGAGAATAAAGACATTTAGGCTAGGTTTTGCCACTTCTTTGGGTCTTCTATTCCTTCTGAGGACAGATGTGTCATATAAAACTTATATTAAGTAAAGCTGTCTGTGTTTCTTTAAGTCTATTTAATTCTCAGTCCCAGCAGAAGAGCCTAAGAGGGTAGAGGTGAAGTTCTGCCTCCACTGCAGAAGGCACATCTAGGAAATGAGGAGCTTGAAATAAATCATCTGAGGCCATGCAGCTGAGAGTGCATTCAAAGTGTAGGCCATTCATCGTCTAGGTGCAGCACTGCTAGTCCCTACTTCACTTAATAAATGCATTCAGCAAATGTCCATCGAATGCCTGCAGAATACCATGTGCTTGTTCTAGGGATACATCAGTGACTATCAAATCCTGAACCATATGAAGCTTATATTCTAGTGGGGTGAGACCCACAATAATAAACATGTAGTATTAAAGAAGGTGATGAGCACTATGGAATAAATTGAGTGGGGAAATAGAGGTAGAGCACAGTGGTAGGGTAAGAGAGTGCATTGTAATAGTAAAGAGTAAATGGGTTGGTCAGGGAAGGCCTCACTAAAATAGAAACATCTGAGCAATGACCTGAAGGAGTTGTATTTTAGCAAATTTATGTGGTGAGAAACCAAGAAAAGTTGAAGGACATACTAGAGAATAATAACTGAGGAAAGTACATAAGCTCTTGGTTTATATCTTTTTAAATGTATCTGTCCCATAGTGGAATTTTAGCTAAGTGTGCACACATGTTATCTCTTGTTATCTCTTCTGTTACTTTGTAAGTTCCTTGACTGGGACCCCTGCTCCACACACCTTTGTATCCCACCATGGTGCTTAGATGAGTGGCTGTCACAACAATGATCCGTTGAAGGAATGAATGAATATATATATAATGGAAAGAGTTAAATGTATGAGAATTAATATGTCAGTAAATAAGGAGTAATCAAATCAATAGTTACAATCATCCATAAGCAAACCCAGAAATAGATCTAGTTTGTTAAAGAAATTCCAGGAAGACTTTTGTGATCGTGGCAATGGAATCAAGATGACATGTTTTGGTAAGGAATTACAGTAGTTGTGTTCATCTTGGTGCTAAGAAAGTTGAGGTGATGTCAGAGAAATGGCACCATAAGGGGTGCTCCCAATATCTCCCCCTGAAATTTCAAAAAATTCAACAACTAAAGACAGAGAAAAATCTCAGGAGCATCTGAAATATACACACACCAGACAAAGGTACGACTGGGTGAAAAGGTGGCTGAATAGATCATCCACTCTGAAGGAATAAGATGGAGAACAGAGTATTGTGCTTTCCTCACTGACCTGAGGAAGGGCCGCATTCATCTGGAACTGAGAGAAACATAGGATCTGTGGCAGAGGGAAGAAGCTGGGATAGGGTGGATGATAAAGCAGAGGAGAGAGTGCGTCAGTTTGGCCTGGGATTGTGGACACAGGAATAGCACGGGCGGCAGGCTCAGATAGAGGTGGCCAGAGCGGGGTGCCCATGGAGGCCGGTGCTGGAGCAGCTTTGAGCTTTGTGCAGTCCTAGGTCCGTGATCGTGGGTGGTATGCAAGTGGCTCCACCTGGCACCTCTGGCATGGGTGCGTGCATTTGCGGGCAGAGGGGCTAGGCCCGAGATTGTCAATGGTGGACTTCTGCATGGGCTGTAGCCAGCATTTCTATGTGGTCCCGGCTCCCCAACCAACAGCAAGGGAAGTGCACAAGGGCTGGGATCCCTAGGCCTGTACCTGTCCAGGCGGGGCACTTCCACAAGCCAATACAGGTCACAAAGCACATTCTTGCATTTCCAGCACTGACTGAGATCACAGGCATTGTGTGCCTAAGTGGACAGGAGCAAACCTCTGTGTACACTGTGGAAGTCATGGGGGCTGGGCATGCTGTAGGCTACCAAACAGGGTAAAAGGAAGAAGCCTGTGGAGATTAGACCTGCGGAATGCTGAAGCATACTAGATATGCTTGGGGGCCTTAGAAAGGCGACTGATCAGCAATCAGTTTCCCAGCCCTGCCTGCTTTTGCTAGCATCTCTAGCTGGCACAGCCTTACCCAGAACCCTGCTTTGAGTGGTGCTGGAGGAAGGACCTGGCTGCTCTTAGAGCCTCTTGCTCTGCAAGCAGTAGCTGGGGCAACCTCACAGCTAAGTCCCCAGGCTGCTAGCTCAGGAGGGAGAGACGTGGGGAGAGGCAGCTGGAAAACTAACTGAGCCTCCTATAGTCGGAGCTTGCAAACCTTAACAAGCCCTGCCTACCAATGGCACTGAGGCCCAGCCTACATCAATGCCATAGTGACACAATAGCAAATCTCTGCTCAAGAGCCGCACAGGGGCAAAACCTGTAGTAAAGTAACACCTACCCGGGTTCGATTCCCGGCCAGGGCACACAGGAGAAGCGCCCATTTGCTTCTCCACCCCTCCGCCGCGCTTTCCCTCTCTGTCTCTCTCTTCCCCTCCCGCAGCCAAGGCTCCATTGGAGCAAAGATGGCCCGGGCGCTGGGGATGGCTCTGTGGCCTCTGCCCCAGGCGCTAGAGTGGCTCTGGTCGCAACATGGCGACGCCCAGGATGGGCAGAGCATCGCCCCCTGGAGGGCAGAGCGTCGCCCCTGGTGGGCGTGCCGGGTGGATCCCGGTCGGGCGCATGCGGGAGTCTGTCTGACTGTCTCTCCCTGTTTCCAGCTTCAGAAAAATGAAAAAAAAAAAAAAAAAAAAAAAAAAAAAAAAAAAAAAAAAAAGAAAAAAGTAACACCTGCCGGAAAAAAGGAAAAAAAAAAAAGCAGCAGCAGCAGCTACCTCTCAAAACCAGGAAAAAATTACATTTTTTATAACTTCTTTTTCTTTTATTCTTTTTTTTCCACTTTGGTCATTTTATCTGCTTTCCATTTTATTCTTTCCTTTTCCTTTTGAACTTCATTATCCATAGTTGTTACATTTTTGTTTTTTTATGAGGGTTACATTTCAAAAACCTTAACTTTTTTTTCCTTTTTTTCTTTTTCTTTTTCTCTCATTCAATCATCATTTATCAACAAATTCTTTTATTCTGGATTCATATTTTTGGTTGTGGCATTTTATGTGTCTTTTACTTCATTGTTTATATCTTTGTCATTTTCCCTCAGTTTTGGCTCCCTAATCTCTGTAGTTTTTGTTTCACTTGTCATAATAGAATTTTCATTCTTTCACTGAATCTTTTCAAATTTTATTATTTTTTATTATCTCTTATTAGTGTTATTAACAATACCACTCTCAAATGCCATTCATTAAGGAAAAAGAATAAAATATTATGGATAAAAAAGACAGAGATGTAGCTCAGATAAATAATAAAAAATCTCTAGAAAAAAATCTCAACTGCTTGGAAACTTTGGAGTTAAATGACAGAGAATTAAAAATTGAAGTCCTAAAAATACTCAGGGAAATACAAGAAAGCACAGAAAGGCTACTTAGACAGCTTAAAAAACAATTCAATGAACAGAAGGAATATATCACCAAGGAAACTGAAACTATAAAAAAGAATAAAAAAGAGATGAAAATTCAATACATGAACTGAAAAACAAGGTAACAAGCTTACCTAACAGAACAGGCCAGACAGAGAGAGAATTAGTAACATAGAAGACAGGCAACTAGAAACACTATAGAGAGAACAAGAGTGAGACTCACGAATTTAAAAAAATGAGAAAGCCCTATAGGAATTGTCTGACTTTATGAGAAAGAGCAACATAAGAATAATGGTATATCAGAAGGAGAAGAGAGAGAAAATGGAATGGAGAACATATTCAAATAATAGACAAGAACTTCCCAAGCCTGTGGAAAGAATTAGAGCCTTGAATTCAATAAGCAAACAGAACACTGAGTTACCTTAACCCAAACAGACTTACTCCAAAATAATGAAATTATCACAAACCAGTGGCAAAGAAAAAATCCTCAAGGCAGCCAGAGAAAAGAAGAATACAACATATAAAAGAAGACCCATCAGGCTATCATCAGATTTCTCAGCAGAAACTCTAAAAGCCAGAAGAGAGTTGACCCCAATATTTAAAGTACTGGAAGAAAAGAATACTATAGCCATCAAAGCTATCCTTCAAATACAAAGGGGAAATAAAAACATTCACAGATATAGAAAAGATGAGGGAATTTATCACCAGAAAACCTCCACTTCAGGAAATACTAAAGGGGGTTATCTGACCAGATAAAAGAACAAAGCAAAACAAAATCACAAGTAAAAGCACCATGAGATCACAATAAAAACAAGATTAATATGTGATAAAAACTAAAAGGGGAGAGGACAAAGATTAACAGTAGCAAAGGAGGATGGAGTGCAGAAGCACTCATGAAATAATGTACTACAATAAATATGATATATATCCTTGATTATCTAATGGTAACCACCCCTGAAAAAACCACTACAGAAACAAATGGCTAAAAAGAAGAAACAGAGGACAGAAGTATGGAACACAACCAAACAAAAACAAATGACAGAGAAAAACCAAACAAGATACAGAGCTATCAGAAAGCAATATATAAAATGGCAATAAAAAACCTTCAATTATCAATAATTACATTAAATGTAAATTGATTCAACTCACCAATAAAAAGACACAGAGTAGCAGAATGGATCAAAAAAGAAAATCCAACTGTATGCTGCCTTCCAGAAACACATCTACACTACAAGGATAAAAACAAATTCAAAGTGAAAGGTTGGAAAACGATTCTCCAAGCAAATAACATTCAAAGAAAAGCAGGTGTAGCATACTCATATCTAACAATGCTGACTACAAAACAGCAAAGGTAATCAGAGACAAAGATGGTCATTTCATAATGATAAAGGGGACATTGAATCAAGAAGACATAATACTTTTTAATATATATGCACCAAACTAAGGAGCACCAAAGTATATAAGACATCTACTAACTGATCTAAAAATAAAAACTGACAAAAATACAATCATACTTGGAGACCTCAATACACTGATGACACCTCTAGATTGTTCATCCAAACAGAAAATCAATAAATAAATACTGGCCTTAAACAAAACAATAGAACATTTGGATATAATAGACATCTATAGGACATTTCATCCCAAAACACCTGAGTATACCTTTTTCTCCAGTGTACATAGAACATTCTCAAGAACTGACCATATGTGGGGCCACAAAACTAACATCAACAAATTCAGAAAGACTAAAATTATGCCAAGCATATTTTCTGACAATAAAGCTTTGAAACTAGAATTCATCTTCAAAAAGAAGTAAACAAACCCATAAAAATGTGGCAATTAAACAACATACTTTTAAAAAATGAGTGGGTCAAAGAAGAAATAAAAGCAGATATCAAAAGATATATACAGACAAACAAAAATGACAATACAACATATCAGAATCTCTTAAGATGCAGCAAAAGCAGTAATAAGAGGGAAGTTCATATCACTACAGGCTTAGATGAAAAAACAAGAGAGCCCAAGTAAACAACTTAATATCACATCTTAAGGAACTAGAAAAAGAAGAACAAAGGCAACCCAAAACCAGCAGAAGAAAGGAAATAATAAAAATCAAAGCAGAAATAAATGAAATAGAGAACAAAAAAACTATAGAAAAAATCAATAAAACAAAAAGCTGGTTCTTTGAAAAGATCAACAAAATTGACAATCTCTTGGCAAGACTCACTAAGGAAAAAAGAGAAAGGACTCATATAAACAAAATGCAAAATGAAAGAGGAGAAATCACCACAGATATCATAGATATACAAAGAATTATTGTAAAATACTATGAAAAACTATATGCCACCAAATTTAACAATCTAGAAGAAATGGATAAATTCCTAGAACAATACAATTTTCCTAGACTGAGTCATGAAGAAGTAGATAGCCTAAACAGACCCATAAGCAGGGAGGAAAGAGAAACAGCTATCAAAAACCTCCCCAAAAATAAAAGTCCAGGGCCAGACGTCTATACTAGTGAATTCTATCAAACATTCAAAGACTTGGTTCCTGTGCTACTCAAAGTCTTCCAAAAGCTAAAGAAGAAGCCATACTTCCAAACACATTTTATGAGGCCAATGTAACCCTCATACCAAAACCTGGCAAGGACAACACACACACACACAGAAAAATATATTTATATATATACAAATATCTCTAATGAATAAAGATGCTAAAATCCTAAACAAAATACTAGCAAATCAAATACAACAACACATTAAAAAATAACTCATCATGATCAAGTGGGATTCATCCTGGAATCACAAGGATAGTTCAACATACATAAAACAGTTAACATAATACACCATATCAACAAAACATAGAACAAAAACCATATGGTTCTATCAATAGATGCAGAAAAGGCATTCGATAAAATACAAGATCCTTTTATGTTTAAAACACTCAACAAAATGGGTATAGAAGGAAAATATCTCAACATAATAAGGCCATTTATGACAAACCATCAGCTAACATCATATTAAATGGCAAAAAACTGAGGACTTTTCCTCTAAAATCAGGAACAAGACAAGGCTGCCCACTCTCTCCACTCTTATTCAATGTAGTGCTGTAAGTTCTAGCCAGAGCAATCAGACAAGAGAAAGAAATAAAAGGCATTCATACTGAGAAAGAAGAAGTAAAGGTTTCACTTTTTGCAGATGATATGATCCTATACATCGAAAACCCCAAAGACTCCACAAAAAGACTATTAGAAACAATAAGCCAATACAGTAAGGTCGCAGGATACAAAATTAATATACAGAAGTCTATTGCCTTCCTATATGCCAACAATGAAACTTCAGAAAATGAACTCAAAAAAATAATCTCTTTTACAGTTGCAAAAAAAAAAAAACAAGAAAAAACCCTAGGAATAAACATTACAAAAATGTAAAGGACCTATATAAAAACAAACTACAAAGCATTGTTAAGGGAAATCGAAAATGATACAATTAAATGTAAAAATATTCCTTGTTCTTGTATAGGAAGAATAAATATAGTCAAAACGACTATATTACCCAAAGCCATATACAAATTTAATGCAATTCCCATCAATATTCCAATGTAATTTTTTAAAGAAATGGAACAAAATATCATCAGGTTTATATGGAAGTATAAAAAACTCCAAATAGCCAAAGTAATCCTAAGGGTAAAGAACGAAGATAGGGGCATTACAATACCTGACTTCAAATTATAGAGCTACGATAGTCAAAACAGCATGGTATTGGCAGAAAAATAGACATTCAGACCAATGGAACAGAATAGAGAGCCCAGAAATAAAACCACATATATATGGTCAAATAATCTTTTAAAAGGACCCAAAAACACACAATAGAGAAAAGAAAGCCTCTTCAACAAATGGTGCTGGGAAAACTGGAGAGCCACATGCAAAAAAATGAAACTCAACTACAGTTTGCCCCCTGTACCAATTAAAAATTAATTACAAATTAATTCAAAATGGATCAAAGATCTAAATATAAGACATGAAACAATAAATTATATAGAAGAAAACATAGGTACTAAACTCATGGACCTTGGCCATAAAGAGCATTTTATGAATTTGACTCCAAAGGCAAGGGAAGTGAAAGCAAAGATAAATGAATGGGATCACATCAGTCTAAGAAGCTTTTGCTCAGCAAAAGAAACTGACAACAAAACAGTCAACTAAATGGGAAATGATATTTTCAAACAACAGCACAGATAAGGGCTTAATATCCAAAATATACAAAAACTCATAAAACTCAACAACAAACAAGCAAACAATCCAATAAAAAAGTGGGAAGAGGACATAAACAGACACTTTTCCCAAGAAATGGCCAACAAATATATGCTCATCTTCACTAGCTATTAGAGAAATACAAATAAAAAAACTACAATGAAATACCACCTCACACCTGTTAGATTAGCTATTATCAATAAGACAGGTAATAACAAGTGTTGGAGAGGCTGTGGAGAAAAAGGAACCCTCATTCACTGTTGGTGGGAATGTGAAGTAGTACAACCACTATGGAAGAAAGTATGGTGGTTCCTAAAAAAGTAAGAATAGAACTACCTGGTCTGACCTGTGGTGGCACAGTGGGATTAGGCGTCAACCTGGAACACTGAGGTTGCCGGTTCGAAACCTTGGGCTTGCCTGGTCAAAGCACATATGGGAGTTGATGCTTCCTGCTCCTCCCCCTTCTTTCTCTCTCTCTCTCACTCCTCTCTAAAAATCAATAAACAAATATAAAAAAAAAAGAATAGAACTTCCAAATAACCCAGTAATCCCTCTACTGGATATATACCCCCAAAACTCAAAAACATTGGTATGTAAAGACACATGCAACCCCATGTTCATCGCAGCATTGTTCACAGTGGCCAAGACATGGAAACAACCAAAAAGCCTTTCAATAGAAGATTGGATAAAGAAGATGTGATACATATATATATATATATATATATATATATATATATATATATATATATATATATATATATATATATGATGATGAAATACTACTCAGCCATAAGAAATGATGACATAGGATCATTTATGAGAACATGGATGGACCTTGATAACATTATACTGAGTAAAATAAGTAAATCAGAACAAACTTAGAACTGTATAATTCCATACATAGGTGGGACACAAAATTGAGACTCATGTACATAGATAAGAGTGTAATGGTTACCAGGGGGAGGGGAAGGGAGGAGAAGAAGGGTGTGGGGGGAGGGGAGGGGCGTAAAGAAGACCAAGGGTGAAGGAGGACGGTTTGACTTTGAGTGCTGGGTATACAACATAATCAAATGTCAAAATGACCTGGAGATGTTTTCTCTGAATCTATGTACTCTAATTGATCAATATCATCCCATTAAAATTAATTGTCTAAATAAAATTTAAAAAATAAATAAATAAAAACATAAAAAGATAAAGTTGAGAAAGCCTTCCTGAATTGGGAGTAATTTGGAGTGAATTTAAATTAGAAGCCACATGAAGCAAGTTGAATAAAGTTTATCCATTCAATTGGTATTTATTGTGAGCCAGCCATCTACTAGATATTAGAGATAAATCAATATAACAGATGGCCCCTGAATTTATGGGTTTACATTCTAAAATAGGAGAGATCAATTAAGCAAAAAGTTGTATAATTAATTAATTATCCTTGCATTAAGTGCTATAGAGGAGACATACAGAGGACCGAAGAGAGTGGGTAACAAGGGGATTTAATCTCCTCTGGGGTGTCAGCCAGGCAGATCTGAGACCTGGGGGGCAAGTGTGTGGGGTGAGGGTGGGGAAATGGAGCTTTCTACATTCTACATATTCTGTTTATTCATTCAATGAATTTATACCAAGTGTTACTATATTCCTGTACTATGTGCACCTGACATACCTCATTTAATCTTCACAAGACACCTCTAAGTAAGGTTTATTATTCTTATTTAATAGATGTGAGAGCTGAAGCTCAGGGAGATAAAACATCTTGTTCAAGATCACACCGATTGTGAGACAGGATCCCAACCCAGTCCTGTTCATGGTTTTCCCATATCAGTCAGAGATCAAGCAGCCTATTATCAAGATCTCTTCTATTATGATGAGTTGGGATTACATATGTATTTACTGAAAAACAAAAGACAGGGTAGGGACTTAGATTTGACTACTACTGACCGTATTATTTGGGCTGGAATGGCCAACCCAGTTGAATTGTCCCAGGGGGATCTAGACCTTGGTCCCACTTGCCATAACAAACTTTTCCATCCTTATTTACTTATTTTATGCAATGCGTATATATTGAAGACCTACAGACACCAGTTTCAGCACTGCAAATATCTCCATTTGGGGGACTCAGACCTACAAACAGACAAATGTAGTCTAACAGACTAATGTCATAAAACCATTACAGAAAGAATCTGGGCCCAATGGAAGAGGCTTTTAATTTTGCCTGAATGGTTCTGAGAGGAATTGGCCTTTAACCTGAAGATTGGAGTGGAGCAGCAGGATGCTGGGGAAAGGAAGCAGAAGAATGCATTTTCCATAATGACTAGAGAAAGCCCCTTGCTTTTCACACTGTGCGTGGTTGGCTGAGGTGTGTCTGAGTACTTGTTAAAAAAAGGGAAATGGCCTGTACCACCTGACCAATCACCCAATAATTACCTTGGCCCTGACTTTCTATATTGTAGGGATATTTGACAAATTGACTGTGGTGTGTGTTTCACTCTCCCATGGACCCTTTAAAACCATTGCCAACATGAAGGGCAGGTAGAATAACAGATAGGAAGCACCTTGTGCATGCACACTCAACTCTTAGCATACAGAACATTACCTGTAAACTTATTTGTTGTTTGAAAACATTATAACACAATGTTAAAAGAAGTTGGCCCACATATGGTGCTTAGAGATATTTTGGATTTACTGGGTTTTTTTGTGTTTTCTTTTTCGAGGAGAGACAGCAAGAACATGAAGTCATGGGATAAGCTTTATAAGTCCAAGAGAAAATGTATTCAGGGAAAAACCGTAATTACATATGCACCTTCTGTGATAGGGATGGCAGTGTCAAGTCAACATTCTACTTCTGAAGACCCACAAGCATTTGATTCAAAGAACCACTTTCATTAGCACAGGCTATCATTAACTCATCATAAATTTAGACCAGGCTATAGAACCCAATCTCTGTCTCTAAAAACTAAAAACCACGCTGGCCATTGCCTAATTTCCCTGAGAGTAAAGGTTCCACTTGGCACTTGGGTCTATGAGAGGCCTCAAAGTAAGCAATTAGCCGGTTGGGGATTAGCTCTGTCCCTCTCATTCCCACTACTGCCAGCAGGCTCGGCCAAAACAGGACTGCTCGCAATGTCAATTGCTTTTCCCTTTGGAGATTGAGAAGTAGAATTTCTTAACTCATTCATTTCTATTATTTCTCAATTGATAGGTGGGAAAATTTATGACTATCATGAGTCTGCAAAGAAATTGCTTCATGGAATGCACAGAAGGACTTATGCTAAATTACCAAATAGATTTTTCTTTAAATAGGGAGAAATGGGAAATAAGAATCAGAAATATCTGTTACAACTTAATACAATGAATGTGGCAATAAATTATAGCTACATAGCTGGTGGTTATAAGTATCTCAATATATATATATATATTTTTATCTATATATATTTAATATTTTATATATATATTTAAATATATATATATTTAATTTAAACAGTTAACTCTTCTGGTATCACTTCCCAAAATTATATAAAAGAGTACCAATAGAAATAAAACTTAATGGAACTTGAATCAATTTTAAAAGCACATCATTTTTTTCCCCTATAGGAGTCCCTGGGCTATTAGGAAGGTGGTATGAAGTGGATTAAGAATATAGACTTTAAACTCAGAATGCTTGGTTCAAACACAGGCAAACCTTAGTATCCAAGAAGTGACAGCTATTTGGATAATGATGAGGTGTTAATGATGACTGAGGTGACTGCAACAAAAGAGAAGATGGTTTGATGATCAAAGGTCAGTGAAGTCTTATCAATGAACTGACTTGTTCCACTTTCCTGTTACTTAAAAAACCAATAATAAAAAACAAGGGATGTTTTGCCTGACCAGGTGGTGGTGCAGTGGATGGAACATTGGACTGGGATGCGGAGGACCCAGGTTCAAGACCCCCGAGGTCGCCAGCCTGAGCGTGGGCTCATTTGGTTTGAGCAAAGCTCACCAGCTTGAACCCAAGGTCTCTGGCTAGAGCAAGGGGTTACTCAGTCTGCTGAAGGCCCATGGTCAAGGCACATATGAGAAAGCAATCAATGAACAACTAAAGTGTCGCAACAAAAAACTGATGATTGATGCTTCTCATCTCTCTCTGTTCCTGTCTGTCTGCCCCTACCTGTCCCTCTCTCTGACTCTCTGTCACTGTAAAAAAAAAAGAGAAAAAGACACCCTCCCAAAATAAGGGATGTTTTATATTTCTATCCTGTCCAAGCTGAATCAAAAAGTAAATTAGTTTTTCAGAGTCTTCTTAAGCCTAGATTGATGCCAATTAAGTGTCAGTATATCATTTATTTAAATCAGCATCTACTAGTTATATCCAATGTAGATAGCCTTCTTCTGCAAGAATTGTTAACAGCTTCTTCTAACAGCTCCTTCTGCATGGGGACTATAGAATATTGATCAGACAATCAGGCAGGATCCCTTGAGCTTGTGTAGATAGATTTTATCTAATAGTGGGCAGAAATTCCAGTAGCAGTTCTGCAGGATACCTGGTCATAAATTTCAATACCCTGCCAAGGGAAGCTGCATAAAAATTACTGAACTGTATCCAGTTATCAACTGGGAATATGTAGAAAATGAATAAAAGGGACAACAAAACATTCAGAACTGAGTGAGTATAATCTTCATTAGTTCTGGCTTTAAGTGAAGTTATTAATTAACTGTAAAGAAAATAATATAACTTTGCAATAGTTGGCTAACAGGAGAATAACTTTGTGATACTGTATCTATTTACCAACATCCGAAGTTTGGGCAATCATACCTCTGATATTTTAATTTTCCTTCTATAAATCAAACCTCTAAGGTTATAAAAACCATAACTTAGGCATTCTACTATCAATCAAAATGGGATATGAAACTCTGTAGAGATTAAATAGAAATGTTCATCACTTCATGAATCACATTTATTGCATACCAAAAATGATGAAAAAAAAAATCCCACTAGATGTCACAGCTATGTTTATATAATATACCCAATAAATGAGCAAATAATAATAAATATATACATGAGGTGTTTGGATACTTATTTATTTATATTTATTTGCCTGCTAGATTTCCCCACTCTCGTGTCTGACAAAACTTCAATCTCCTTAATACCTCCAAAACTCACTCTACCTGCTTCAAAACATCACTTTCTTCTATGTCTTACTTATTAACTGCCAATAAACACCTGTCCCCTTCTCCTAACTACACTCATACAACATGTCTATTATTTCTGCTAAACATTTGTGGAATTAGTATCCTTCCATCAATTGCTAGAACCACTAACCTAGCTCATTTCTTTGAGATGTTTTGTCTGCATCAAAGCAGTGGCCACCATTTAAATTCCTAGTCTCTAATCTTGTCCTGAGCTTGTTTATTCTTTGTTCTGCCTCTAGGATTTGACCTTGCTTGGATACTTCATAATTGTGGAATGAATATAAAATCCTTAACTTGGCACACAAGCTTCCTAATACCTGATCTTGTTTATCTCCAGCCTTACCTTGTCAACAACCTACTTTATAGTACCTTGTCACACATGTATTGTGGTGTTTCTTGCCTCAATGTTTCCTCTCTTGCTATTTACCTCCTTCTTCTGCATTTCCTTCTCCTCTCTATGCCCCACACTTTTTCTTTAAGACTCACTTTATCATACCTTTCTACTCCAGGACAAGAAAAGACATGCTCCTGTCCACTCCCATAAAACTCTGTGCATCTTGCTAATCATGGTACTCACCATATATTTTAACTGATAATTTTTTTAAATCTGTTTCCCTCCAACCCTAATTTGAACTCCAATTTAAACTCTTTGGGAAATGGGTCTTACTTATGTTATATTTGTCTAATATATGGAATACAGTAGATACATATACTAAAAAACATAGGTACTAAACTTATGGACCTTGTTCTTAGAGAATATTTTATGAATTTGACCCCAAAGGCAAGAGAAGTAAAAGCAAAAATAAATAAATGGGACTATATTGAACTAAAAAGCTTCTGCACAGGAAAAGAAACTAACAACAAAACAAAAAGGAAGCCATCCAAATGGGAGATGTTAGTAAACAATAGCTCCAACAAGGGGTTAATATTCTAAATATAAAAAAAATTCATACAAAACAGCATCAAACAGTAAACAATCCAACTAAAAAATGGGACCTGACCAGGCAGTGGCGCAGTGGACAGAGCATCTACCTGGGATGAGAAGGACCCAGGTTTGAAATCCTGAGGTCATTGGCATAAGCATGGACTCATCCAGCTTGAGCACGGGCTCACCAGCTTTAGTGTGGGATCATAGACATGACCCCATGGTCACTGGCTTGAGCCCAAAGGATACTGGCAGGAGGTCCAAGGTTGCTTGCTTGAGCCCAAGGTCACTGGCTTGAGCAAGAAATCACTAGCTCAGTTGGAGCCCCCAAGTCAAGTCACATATGAGAAAGCAATCAAGGAATAACTAAGGTGTTACAGCTATGAGCTGATGCTTCTCATCTCTCATCTCTATTCCTTCCTGTCTGTCTGTCCCTGTCTGTTCCTCTCTCCCCCACCACACATTTTTTTAAAAAGGGCAGAAGAGCTGAATAGACACTTCTCCCTAGAAGACATACAAATAGCCAATAGATATATGAAAAGATGCTCAACTTCACTAGCTATTTGGAAAGTGCAAATCAAAACTACAATGAGATATGACCTCACACCTATTAGAATGGCTATTATCAACAACACAAGTAATAAAAAGTGTTGGAGAGGCAATGGAGAAAAAGGAATCCTCATTCACTGCTGGTGGGAATGTAAACTGGTACAGCTACTATTAAAACAGAGGTGAGAATGGACCAGTAAGACAACAGCATACTGTGTAGTACATGGTCAATGTGAATATTATAATACTTCAAGGTTTTAGTAAAATTGTCAAATTTATATATTATGGATTCTTGAATTTCTTGTGATAAATAGCTCAACTACTGTACAGTTTTGTGTCCAGTTTGAGCCTCCCCCCTCAGAGAAAGAACATGTATAGATGGACACAGAGGTCTAGAGGCAGAGAGAAGCATAAATATGTGAAGTGTAGTCATGGTAAAAGTTAATCAATTCTCCAAGGAAAAAGAGAGCCCTAGTCAATAAAAAAATATGGCAGAAGAGAATGAGATAGGATGCTAGATAACAGATGTGTTCATACATCAATAGCAATCACATCTGTAAACAGTTTTTGGTTTATTATGCATTTATTAATAGTACTCTGCTTTCTTTAAAAAAAGGATTTGATGTTGTGAGAAAGAGTAAGAAAACAAAATTATAATTCAAAATGCATCCCACAGATACCACATGTGAAAGTGAGCTCCTTAACAGCCAACATAAAAAGAGAATACAACCTTTTACAGTTTAAAAGTTCTCAGAAAATATAAAGCTGTTCTTGATGCTAAAGCATCAGGTAGAAGAAATGTTTCCTGGGTCCTCATAGAGAAAACACTCGGAAACAATGCACAATAGTTTTACCATAATGTTTTGCAAATGCAGGATGGTATCAAGAGTAAAAATTTTTATTATTTCCTTTCTTTGGCTGGTTTTGGGTTGTCTTTGTTCTTCTTTTTCTAGTTCCTTAAGGTGTGAAGGTAAGTGGTTTACTTGGGCTCTCTCTTGTTTGTTCATAGAGACCTGAAGTGATATGAACTTCTCTCTTATTATTGCTTTTGCTGCATACCAGAGATTCTGATATGTTGTATTGTCATTTTCATTTGTCTGTATATATCTTTTGATCTCTGCGCTTATTTCTTCTTTGACCCATTCATTTTTTAAAAGTATGTTGTTTAGTTTCCACATTTTTGTGGGTTTTTCCCCCCTCTTTTTTGCAGTTGAATTCTAGTTTCAAGGCTTTATGATCAGAAAATATGCTTGTTACAATTTCAATTTTTCTGAATTTGCTGATGTTATTTTTGTGGCCCAACATATGGTCAATTCTTGAGAATGTTCCATGTACACTAGAGAAAAATGTATACTCTGTTGCTTTGGGATGAAATGTCTGTTAGATTAGCTATTATCAACAAGATAGGTAATAGCAAATGTTGGAGAGGCTGTGGAGAAAAAGGAACCCTCATTCACTGTTGGTGGGAACATAAAGTAGTATAAACATTATGGAAGAAAGTATGGTGGTTCCTCATAAAACTAAAAATAGAACTACCTTATGACCCAGCAATCCCTCTACTGGGTATATACCCCCAAAACTCAGAGACATTGATACATAAAGACACATGTAGCCCCATGTTCATTGCAGCATTGTTCACAGTGGCCAAGACATGGAAACAACCAAAAAGCCCTTCAATAGATGACTGGATAAAGAAGATGTGGCACATATACACTATGGAATATTACTCAGCCATAAGAAATGATGACATCGGATCATTTACAACAAAATGGTTGGATCTTGATAACATTATACAGAATGAAATAAGTAAATCAGAAAAAACTAAGAACTGCATGATTCCATACATAGGTGGGACATAACGAAACTAAGAGACATGGACAAGAGTGCGGTGGTTGTGGGGGGGGGGTGGCGAGAGGGAGGGAGAGGAGAAGGGGGAGGGGAGGGGCACAAAGAAAACCAGATAAAAGGTGACGGAGGACAATCTCACTTTGGGTGATGGGTATGCAACATAATTGAATGACAAGATAACCTGGAGATGTTTTCTTTGAACATATGTACCCTGATTTATTGATGTCACCCATTGAAATTAATAAAAATTTATAAAAAAAAGAGTAAAAATTTATTTTGGAAACAAACCTTAGAATAATCACCTAACAGTCCCCTGCTCTTGACTACTAATGCACAAACACATTCCCACAGATAAACCACAAACAATGGTTTGTTCCACATCAGACTGCACATCTCACATTGCCTACTTCAACCTTGAAACATAAGTATCAATAAAAGAAACTAGTCTACTTTCCAAAGCTTTTTATTGTTCATATTCTTGATTATTTTCTGACAATAACTAATGCATGGTTAGTATCACCTCCTATGGAGGAAGCACCTTACACTTTAAGACTCATGAAAAGCATAGATGATATATATAGACTTATACAACATTACAAACCAATGATAATTTAAAGAATTACCATGTAGCTTCTACTTGAGAAGAAATGTTCCCTTTGCAAACTGAAGGGGGATCTGGTGGTGTTTCCTTTGTCCCCAGCTGACTTCTCAATGAAATGTATCCACTTTGCACCCTTTGGGTTCAGTTGTTCAACCAGACAATTAGTTAGACTAGTAACTGGTTGAACAACTGTAACCAAAGAATACAGATTCAGGTGTTGAGATCTACTAGAGAGAGGTTTGCTGGTGGTGATCAGGAGAGCTCTGTCATCTTCAGTGTTTGCAAAAATGACTTGACACAATATACATACATGAAATTCAATAAACATTGATTCAGCATCTAGTATTTGCCTACTATTTTGACAGGGACTTAAGACTTAGGGCACTGAGAATATTTTAGTTATATGTTCCTGAGCTCAAGCTACAAGGGAGGGGAAGCAGGGAGGGGGGGAAGAGAGAGAGGCTACATTACACAACAGAAAAGTTAACACAATCTGTAGCTAGAAAAATTTGAATGAAGAAAAATACTGCTAGGAGTGTGAGGGGGATAACTCCTACAACTACAAATTTCTTATTACAACGAACATTCAATCACTGTCAACACTACCAAATACATATCTTGCATTTTACCTTTAGTCAAACTAACAGGTGACAAGTCTTACTTAAAAACACAAACAAGAAAACACAAAAGCCCTGCTTCTTTAATCTGAAAGCAGAGGACTCATTTCCCAAGACCACTCCCTGATATTAATTTGTATACTTTGTGAAACTCCTTCTTTCAAACACCAAATGTTCATTTACTGTAATTAATGCACCACACCTAGAGGGACCCTGGCTGTCTATGCTAGTTAGTCCATTTCCCCAGTCACTGAATATTTCTGCCATGGACAGACTTCCGCATTGGGGCACACCTAGCTCATTTTGTCATCAGAATTTTGTAAACTATTTTTCAATTCTCCAGCATGAACTGAGAACTTCAAGAGTTGCCAGCACTGTGCTCAGAACTAGGTAAACACTGGAGAGAACACAGTTGAGTCCTATTCTCAGAGAATTCACTAGTCTGTATGTAGGGCTGCTTTGCTTCAACTCAAAAATCAGGGAGATTAAGTAGTGGGTCATTTCTACTGTTAAAGAAATTTTTTTTTAAACTTTTAGTATGCATTAGCAATAAACATTTACATAATGACAGTGTGGTGTCCATGAGTGAGGCATTCAGTGCGGCTCAATTCTGGGCTTAAGTTATAGCTCACAGGTTTTAGACTAATTGACAATAAAAGGGTCATAATCCAAATACATGCAAGATGGAACACACGGAACTGTTGGCCAGGATAGTCCAAATATTTTCTTTGCGATATATAAATGTCATTCCATCAGATTTCTTTTAATCTTTTAAAACTTTGTAGAACGAATGACAGGTATTAGTCAAAGCTGTTTAAAACCAAGCTTCCTTATTTACAAAAGACAGTTTTTAACAACTACCAAGAATAAACACAAAGGAACTGGAAACGTTTCCATTTCTAGCAATTCGTCTGAGTTAGCTGGCTGTATATTGGACACAGCTGTTTCTATGAGAGATTTTTTCATTTCTTTGGAATTTATTATTAACTGTGCTCTTGTGGGGTAAGTATAATAAATAAAAGATTGCTCTGGATTTGATAAGAGAGATCAGAAATAATTGCTCCCCCAGGTATCTCTACCTTAGTAACCAAACTCTATTTGGAGGCTCCTAGGGTAGAGGCCATCATTTGTCATGTCACTTACACACAAACAAAATGTTCTTGGAATTTTCTTGCCACCTTCCTGAAACTGAGGAAAACACATCCCCAGCCCAGAGGCAGTTCTGAAGATAAAGCTGAACACAAGAGGCAAGCTTAAAACCTAAACACTGGAAAGAGTCCCATTCCCTACACTTCTCAGTTTTCAACCATTGAAAGCTGTTTCTCATTTAATTAAATTATTTAAAAAGAGAAAGCAAGACAATTAGTTTTTTTGACTAATAATAATACTAATAAAATCAGATGCTGTTAGCACCATATTTAATAGACTAAGAAGACTTCCCTGTGGTTTGCACAGAGCCTCTCCGGGTTATCAATAGTAATAGCTACATTTCATCCATTGCTAACTTTGTGCCTGGAATTACACATAGCACTGTGCACATATCATAGTATTTATTCTTTCCAACAGTTTGATAATTCTTGGTATAGTAATGCAATGATTGCTTCTTATTTTGATCTCCACTTATCCTTTTGGGGTATCAAACTATTCAAAATGGTGGATTAATAGCACAATGTGTAGTCACTGCTCTGGAGTTCAATGGACTATATTTGAATCCGAGCTGCAAGAAGTTGGGCAAGTGGCAACAGGGACCTAGTACTACCAATCTCATAGTGTGATTCTGAAGATTCAGTCTGATCACCTTCATCCATCTCTGGACATGCACCTGTATCCCTGGTACCCTTCCAAAGTTATCCCAATGTTTTTAAATATGCAGAAATGAAGTAAGGACTCAGACCCTGACAACCCTAAAGACCCTAGTGCGTTGAAGGTCAGCCAGGTGGGTTGTCGGGTTTTATTAACTTGGTTATGAATAATGTTTTCACCCAAGCTAATCCCTTTACAAAGGTTCATTTCTGTTCTTTTCACTGGATCTTCTCTTAGAGCCAGGAAAAAGTGTGGCCAGTAAGGAGTTCATGGCTACTGGTGCCCCAGTTGGTCTGGGTGATTTATATCAGGAAGTGAGTAGGCTGAATACAGGGCTCAGTGATGATCCCTTCAATTACTAGTTCAAGGCTAACTAATCTGGCATAGGTCCAGCTTCTTGGGCAAAACTGGGAATTCAAATAATTAAAGGCTAGAATATCAGAAACAATACGCTTGAACCAAAGTCCTGAAGTAATAGAAGCCTGACATTTTGTACTCAAGTCATGAGGCTATCAGGTGTGAGAACTAGAACTATCTCTCCTCCAAGCCAGAATATAAACACAGCCCCCCGACCCAGGTTTTTCTCTCAATGAGGCTTACAGATGTTTTGGGGAGTTTAATATCTTGCTTAGAGATGATGCTTCGTGGTTTTGGAAGAAATGAATTCTAGGATGCATCATTTGATAACAAGACATTACTCACATTTATACAGATATTTTCAATATGATACAGCTAGGGTTGGGGGTTGGCAGAGTAAAATATTGTACCATATGGAGACAGCTCCTTTTTCTAGTTTTCACTCCTTAAACATACACATGTACATATTTGATAAAATAATGGCTCTTAATAAATATTACAGAGTAGTTTTCAATACCTGAAGAAGAGAATATTCATATCAATTGCTTTTGACTATGGATAACAAAAAACAAATAGGATAAAGCATAATGAGAAACTTCCCATGAAGCCAGTAATAGAAACATGGTATCCAGTAAAGTTCACAGAACATCAGCAGACAGCAGCTATTTATTGCATGAAGTAGCTAGCACCTCTGCTCTATTAGAGAACTTCTATTTCTTGATGAAACAGTTTTGTTATGATTAGTAACCTCATATATCTTAGCTATACATGAGAGTGAGCTATACATAACTGACCATAGCTTGTAATATATAAATAACTTCAGCTAAAACATAGTTCATGTTCAAAGACAGAAAATGGTAAAACAATGGGTTTATTTTATACATCTCTTGTGAATTCATTCTTCTGTATGTGTGTGAATCCATTCTTTAATTCAAAAAATGTATTGAGTTACTCTTCATCTAGGCACTGGGGGGAAGTGGAGCTCCCAGTCACTGAATACCATCCACAGAGTTGTTCACTTGCAGATGTTGGTCTGGTTGTGGGCTCAGAGATCCCTGGCCCACAGGCCATATCAAGCCCACAGCCTGTTTTTGAAATAAGACTTTACTGGAGCACAGCCACAGTCATTAGTTTACATATTGCCTTGGACTGTTTCTGTGCCTATGACAACAGATTCGAGTAGTTGTGGCAGAACTTTTATGGCCCTCAAAGCTTAAGATGTTTACTAGTTGGGCACTTAAAAAAAAGTTTGCCAACCTATGGTCTCATGAATAGCATTTATCAGTTTAAATTAGACTTAATATTTTGAAAATGGGGGTAATCACAAGATTATGATCACTTGGTCTGAGACTCCAGGGAAAACACAAAATGTTGGACATGTAACCAACATGAATTGCACTATAAATAATAAAATGTAAATTAATTTATATATTATAAAATACATTTATACAATAAATAGTATTTCAGAATACAGCTGCATTATACACACTGCTATAAAAAGATATTCAGGAAGACATATGTTAAAAAAACTAAAGTTACATTTAGTATTAATAGCATGTTCTATTTATGTATAAAAAGCTTTATCAACATATTCTTGTTTTAATATTCAATAATTTTTTTTTAGGTGCACAAGAGAGAGAGAGAGAGAGAGGAACAGGCAGGGACAGACAGGGAGCAAGATGAGAAGCATCAAGTTGTTGCAGCACTTTAGTTGTTCATTGATTGCTTTCTCATATGTACCTCGACTGGGGGGGGGGGAGGGTGGGTTCAGTTGAGCCAATGACCCCTTGCTCAAGCCAGTAACCTTGGATTCAAGCCGGTGACATTTAGGCTCACGCCAGCAACCATGGGGTCATGTCTATTATCCCACACTCAAGTTGGCAACCTCAGGATTTCAAAACCGGTTTCTCAGCATCTCAAGTAGACACTTTATCCACTGTGTCACCATCTGGTCAGGCTCAATGACTATTTCTAAAAGTATGTAAAAATTGGTACAGTCTTGTTCCTAAAAGGGAAATATCCAGTGGTAGGATTCAAATAATTTAACAACTGGTTCTCTGCACTAATGACTGTTTTAAGTATAAAAAAATGATATAACAAAAGGTAGTTTATTATTTCATGCACTTAATAAATAAGAACAATAAAATAGATATACAAAACTAGATTATGTTATAAGAATTTTAAAATATTAATGAAAAAATATTAAATATGTAATACCTGACAAAAACAATAAAACTGTATTTAAGGTATTTCAATATTGCTTCTTGATTGGTGTCCTCACTTGTAATTTTTTTCTCCTACAGACGGAATGAACATTACTACGGACGCTTAGAACACACTGTTGTGAGATGTTAAAAAAGAGAAAGGAATGTAAATTTGTGATTTCCACATTGGATGGCTGTCCAGGAGCCCACCTTAGACAGACTCTTAATTACGAGTGCCATTTTAACAAACGGTTCCCTGAATTCAACAAAAAGGTATTGGTTCTGCTGAACTGGCTGAATCCCACCACTGGAAATATCTCTTAGTACTACTAGAAGTTTTTATCATGTCATTACATACCCTTAAATAATGTATATAAAATACTTTAAACAGTATAGTGTGTGTGTGTGACAGAGAGTCAGAAACAAGAGAGAGATGCAGACTAAGTTTGATTCTTCATTTTAGGGACATTCTTTGGCATCTGGAGAGTCCACAGTACAAGCCACACTCTAAACAAGGCTCTTTATGAGAGCAACTATTGCCAGCATGATCTGTAACTAAAAGGTTTGTTAATCCATATAATGGATTATAACATTTATTTTCTTAGAGGAATTAAATAGTGCTCAAGAAACGTGGGTTGAATAAAAAAATTGTACTTTTACCATTGATGAACAGGGATATAGGAATCTAAATGGTGTCCTAAGCTTGGTATTTACTAATTCGGGTCTTGTGTCCTATGATCTTAAGTAGCATCTGTTACCTAATCTGACTAGAGAGGCAGCTAATCCTGTGTGAAGAACACTGTTACATGAACCTGGTGTGAGTCTTCTGTATAAGACACAACAGTAATCAGAATGTCTACAGAACAAAGAGCTGGGTGTCCAAGCAGTTTATAAGAATAGTCCGCATCTCCTTGGTAGCAAAAGCTTATAGGTAAATTTCAAATCTCACAGAAATTTGCTTTCGATATTATTATCTTATACTTGATGGCTTGCTTGTGAAAAAAAGGGCCTGTGTACCTTATCCTAGTCTAATCAAATGTAGGCTATGATTCTAATCAAATGTATCCTATTCTAATCAAATGTACCAAAAGAACCTCGTAACTTTGAAGGGTCACATTGGCTATTCACAATGGTTACAATTCACAATGACCAATTTAAAAATAAGTAATTAATCTTAATAAAAGATGTATTACATCAGCCTCGATTGATGAATGTTCCTCTTCCTTACTTCTCCTTAGGACATGAAGCTTGCCCTGACTGAAGTCAATTGCACTGCCTCAAAAGTCTTCATTTTTCTCTGGGCTCTTTTTCTTCAAATCAAGAATATCCCCAAATTTATTTCCAGCAACACTAATGCTTAGTCTTATCTGGTATTGAGAAGCTGTGAATTTAATATTAGAATCATAACATTTTAGACTTGGAAGGTGCTTTAAAGAGCATCTATTTCATCTGTCCACTCTATTCATCATTTTACACATGAGGCATAGACGACCATGGAATTAAAGGAACTTGCCTAACTGACCAAGCTAAAGACTGAAGCAAGAGCCCTTAACGCCTAACCTTTCTCCCTGTAGGCCCAGGAAAAAAAATTAAATGTTGAGAAAAATAAGAAAAAATGTTTATGCTTTTGGCTAAGCACAAAATTCCTAGGAACTCTTCTCTATAAACAGAAAATTGAAACTCTTCAAAAGAATAGCACCTTATTGCTATGACACGTTCTTTGAGGTTATTTCACAGGCAAACACCCAACACTGATTCCTGAGAAGTTTCATGAAAATAGAGTTCTTTGGGGGGGGAAAAAAACATCTACCATTCCAAGGAAGAATACAGAATTTTGAGAGAGGAAAAGGGCTGGTGGAGCCAAGTGACTGTGCTGCTGAGAAGTTTCTAGAATGGGAGAAACACAGCAGGGAGTAAAGAGAAATGAAAATTACAGATGAAGTTGCTCTTCAGGTTTCTGACAGCTTTTGTTGAAAAGCTGGGGAGGAGCTGAACAGAAATGCTAGTCCAGAGGCAGCCCTGGCGCTCAAGTGCTTCAGGCTCCCCACCTCAGCATAAATATCCCAACTTCCTCTAATCCTCTCCTGCTGGGGGGAGGGGGTGACATAGGAGGGCGGAAGACTGAGAGACAGCTTCCCATTGAGGATTGCTCAATGGTATGCAGAAAATAGCAAGGTTCGCTTGGATCCCAACAACTGCTTTTCAAAAATAAAGAAAGTAATAACTATTAGCATAATGAGAATACGAATCCCAAGCCTCAATTACTTTAGACAGAGCTCTGCAGGGAGACTTTTAATGGAAATGGTGGGGGGGAAAGGAGGTTCCAATCAATTGCAGCAGGTTTACTGAATCCCTTCTGTGGGCACAGCATGGCTCTGGGGATCATTAGAGAAGAAGAAGATGTGTGCTTTATTTCCTTGGGAGCTTCTGATTCTGGATGGTGTAGGGTCAATACGTGCATGTGAATGCATCACAGTACATAAAGCAGAGCTATGCAGAGCTATGCTGGCTCATTCCAAAAGGAGGGACTTGGGAAGAGCTCAAGTTGTAGGCTGGAAACAGGGATGAGGCAAAAACAATTTTATGGAGAATTTAACTGAGTTTCACAGCGGACAGAGGAACTGGTTTAGCTGAAAAGTGCAGGAGAGGCTTACACTTAGTACGAAAGTCAGGGAAATAGGAAACCTTCATTTAAAATATAATGAAGGAATCAGCAAAGGCTTTCAAAGCCGCCATATCTGTACAGAACTCACTCTTTATCCAAAAAGGATGGAACACTAGCATTCTGCACATTAATAATTCAATGAGATTGTTCTATTATACATGTATGGCCAGTAACCACAGGCACCATCAAAGCTGCCTGGCCCATGTAGGTTTGCATTTAATTCAGAAAGATCATAGAGAAACAATTAAGCTGAAAACTGGTGGTCTATTTTCCTTTACTCTAGACTCGCACTCAGCAAGCAAGTAAACAACAAACACACTGAGCTCCAATCCACTCATTCAGCGCTCACAAAGCTACTGACTCATCCCAGTTTTCCTAGAATCAAAGGCTTCCACCTCACCAGTCTTATTCACCACTGTTCCCCATCTCCTTCTCCTGCACAAATGGGCTTCTCCTTTACCATTCTGCCATTTTGGCTGCCTCCTCCACGTGGTCTCCCTGCCCTGCCTCAATATGGGCTCTTCCTCTCTACAAGGACGTGATCACTCTCTCCAAAATGGCCTCCTAGCTCTTTCTTTTAAAACTTTTTGGCGCAAAAGCCCTCCCCCAACGCACATTAGCATAACCAAGCCCCTTCCCAAGTAAGAAGAGCATTAATATTATCACTTGGGTGACAGGCAGTGCCATCTTTAACAAAAAGAGTGAACCAAACCAGAAAATACAGATTTTACAACTCATTTGCCCAACAACACGCTAACCTCAATTGTCCTTTGTAAGGCCAGTAGTCGCGGCCACCGTCACAGCCGTCACTGCCAGGCTGGTGCAGGTTCCCATTAGATTTGTACAGACAGTAAAGAATCCGCAGAGCCAAAAACTGGTGAGCCATTCTTTTATTCTAGCCTCGCACCTGGCAGGCGAGTAAAAACATACATAGCTCTAAGACCCACTCATTCAGCATTCACAAAGCTACTGACACATCCGGGTTTTTCTAGAATCAAAGGCCCCACCAGTTCAGTCACTTCTGGTTCCCCATATGAACACCTTCTCCCTTCTCATCCCTGCACAAACTGACCTCTCCTTTAGCAACCTGCCATTTTGGCTTTCTTCTTCTTCTCCTTCTTCCTCACAAACTTTTCTTGGAGTGAAAACCCCTCCTCCGGCAACATTAGCATAAAAATGGCCCTTCTCAAGCAGGAAGGTAATTGGCAGTTTCACAGATCACATACCTGGGCAGCGGCCATTTTTAACAATAAAAGTGAGCAAATCCAGAAATTACAGATTTTACAAACTCATTTGCCCAACATACCTGTTCTCATAACAGGACAAAGAAAAGGCTAATCTAAAGCAACAAAAATATAATATTTAATTTAATGTTATATTAAAAATGAAACAAGAAGTACACAGTCTAATAATACATTTCACAGATAGCAGAACTGTTATTTTAAATCCTATAAAGGTCATATCCTGATTAATCTTTATGGAGAAAAATATTGCATTTGTGTAGCTTTAATGCTGTTTTTGAGATAAAGCAAAAGTTTTTCATCAATATTTCTATTCTGATTATTTTGGTATTTAAATGTCATACAGACTGCTTTCAATTACCTTGTAAAGGAATAGCTTAACTGATAGCTACCCAGTATGGAGCACTGACAGCCCCAGACACATGGGAAAAAATTTACATACTTTTATAATTGATATTAACAATAGTCTAGTAAAGTACCATAAATCTATGTATATTTTACAGAACAGGAAACTAAGATGTAAAAATGTGAAGTAATTTGCCCTTATTCACAGCTAATATGGAGCTGAGACTCCAAATCAGACAAAATTTTGCCTGTCATGGTTCTCTAGTGTCTAACAGGAATTACAGATAACGAGTCAACAGTTCCACTCTGCTATTCCTCTCCAGTAACTGTAAAGTGTCTCTCACATTGTTTTCTATGGTTGTCTTATCAATTTTTTTCATGTCTTAAGGGAATTCTTACTAACTACACTTGGAAAGTTTTGCACATTCTGACATATCCTACTCCCAGGAAATTTTTCTTGATAAGAAATCTTTATTTTGTCCTAGGAATTCAGCTAATTGCCATTAGTATCACTCCTTAAATCTCTTTTCCCTGAAGCATTTATACTCTTTTAAAAAATAAATAAATAATATGTCCATTCATGTATGCAGCCAGGCTGTAAATCATCTTCTGTTGCACAATCTTGGAGTTCTGTCATCATGGTTCTTCTGCTCTCTCTGCTCCCTTCAAATCATCTGCATTTTCCCCCACTAGGGTTGAGCTGTTGTGCTCTGCCTAAAAGCTGGTCAGGAATCACAATCAGATTGGACTGTTATTCATTTGCTATAACCTACCTATGCTTTCTAGATTTAAAAAAAAATTTTTTTTTAATTTTTTTTAATTTTTTTGTATTTTTCTGAAGCTGGAAATGGGGAGAGACAGTCAGACAGACTCCCGCATGCGCCCGACCGACCGGGATCCACCCGGCACGCCCACCAGGGGCGATGCTCTGCCCACCAGGGGGCGATGCTCTGCCCCTCCGGGGCGTCGCTCTGCCGCGACCAGAGCCACTCCAGCGCCTGGGGCAGAGGCCAAGGAGCCATCCAGCGCCCGGGCCATCTCTGCTCCAATGGAGCCCTGGCTGCGGGAGGGGAAGAGAGAGACAGAGAGGAAGGAGGGAGGGGGGTGGAGAAGCAAATGGGCGCTTCTCCTATGTGCCCTGGCCGGGAATCAAACCCGGGTCCCCCGCACGCCAGGCCGATGCTCTACCGCTGAGCCAACCGGCCAGGGCCTCTAGATTTTTTTTTTAATCTAACACAAGCTCTGTTCTCATGTCTTCATCACTGTAAATGTTGAATTATTCCAGAGATATTCTATATTGTTTGTATAGTATTACCACATTATGTATTTTGTATATTAGGCTTACATTAATTTTTGTTGGTATCTCAATCAGAGAGAAGAATTGAAAAAATGCTTATAAATCTTATATAATGTTGTTTTATTTATTAGAAATTCTCATAAAATATTTTTGGATAAGAAAAAAGAAAATGCCAAAATGAGTTTATGATTAGTTGTGGATTTTAATTCTCCACTTACTCTTTCATTAGTTTTCATATTTGGCCATAATTTCCTTTGTCAATTATATTATATCAATATCAAGTACATTTCCTTCAGGCATTTTTTTTTTTTTTGTATTTTTCTGAAGCTGGAAATGGGGAGAGACGGTCAGACAGACTCCCGCATGCGGCCGACCGGGATCCACCTGGCACGCCCACCAGGGGGCGACACTCTGCCCACCAGCGGGCGATGCTCTGCCTCTCAGGGCTGTCGCTCTGTTGCGACCAGAGCCACTCCAGCGCCTGGGGCAGAGGCCAAGGAGCCATCCCCAGCGCCCGGGCCATCTTTGCTCCAATGGAGCCTCGGCTGCGGGAGGGGAAGAGAGAGACAGAGAGGAAGGAGAGGGGGAGGGGTGGAGAAGCAGATGGGCGCTTCTCCTGTGTGCCCTGGCCGGGAATCGAACCTGGGACTCCTGCACGCCAGGCCGACGCTCTACCACTGAGCCAACTGGCCAGGGCCCTTCAGGCATCTCATTATCTCAGCTCCACATAGTTGCACCATATTAATTCTCTTTCTACCTTTTTTTCTGTCAATACAGTCCATTGATCTATTCTGTCTGTCTGTTCCTCAATCTCTCTCCCCCCCAATCTTTGCATATCAGAAAATGGAATTATTAAAAACAAATAACTTAAATTTTATGTATACAATTATTTTATAAATAAAAATCCATGCTTGACCAGGTGGTGGTGCAGTGGACAGAATGTCGAACTGGGATGTGGAGAACCCAGGTTTGAGACCCTGAGGTCACCAACTTGAGCACAGGTTCATCTGGTTTGAGCAAAGCTCAGCAGCTTGAACCCAAGGTCGTTGGCTTGAGCAAGAAGTTACTCAGTCTGCTGTAGCCCCTCGGGTCAAGGCACATTTGAGAAAACAATCAATGAACAACTAAGGTGCCGCAATGAAGAATTGATGCTTCTCATCTCTCTCCCTTCCTGTCTGTGCCTATCTATCCCTCTCTCTGACTCTCTCTCTGTCTCTGTCAAAAAAAAATCTAAAATTTTTTTGTTACTCATTTACTATTTCTTGTCAAGGACTTATAAAGTGACTATTAGCCTGCTGAACTAAACCTGCCCTAACAGTACGGTTGAAAATTGATACATATTTTAAAAAATATAATACCACTAAGATGTACTTGATATATGATTGTTAATAGAGTAAGTTTAATTCTCAAATAACTGTACATACAATACATTTCACAATTACTATAACTAGAAGACTAAGATTCTAAGCGAGGGCCTGAGAGGTATGAACCAGGTATAACAGAATTAGTGGACAAGACTTTTACCTACCTTTAAAGAGATGACACTCATAAACTACAGGGTGGGGCAAAATAGGTGTACAGGTGTGAGTATGCAAAACAGTTTATTCTTGTATTACTACTCATTATTAATTGTAATCTTTTCCATAGGAACAACTATAAACCTACGTTTGCTCTACCCTCCCTACTTAAAGTTAGAATAACTATAAGTAAAGAAAAAAGGGTGATAATTGTTTAGAGAGTTTTTGATTAAAAGTTTAGTTTGAATATTTTATAATACACTGTAGAATATTTGGTGATTAAAATAATCCTCTATGAATTGAATTGCAAGTAAGTTACCATGAATATCGTCATTTTGCATTTAGTCTTGTGATGTCACCATACGTTTTAGGGACATATGTATAACAAAGTTAAAATAGTATTGTTCAAAGATCAAGAACTCACAGAAAAAAATGATTAATGAACATTTAAAAAGATATACAACTTTGCTAGCAGGAAGGAAAAAATAAAATAATTAAACAACAATGATAAAAATCTACCAAATAGAAAAATTTTTAATCTGATAAAATTGCATTGTAGCAATGGCATAAATAAGTAACTTTCATACAATAACTATCAGAGAGTATGTTTATAGCTATTTGAGAGAATAACTGAGCACTATATAGGGAAATTGATATGCCTATGTACTCTAAGACCAGAAATTCCACTTCCGTTCATGCACCTCGAGGAAACTGTCCAGGTGCGCACAAGCAAACATGACATTGGTGTGCACTGCAGTATTTAGCCAATCATTTATTCATTTCACAAATGTTCCTTGAGTGCATAATTCTGTTGGCTTGGGATAATCCTTGAGACTGAAACAGACTATTCTCCTTGCCTTAACTGGTATGTTTTGGGGCACTTCTTTTGATACTAAAAGGTTTAAAATGTACTAAATAATCACCAATAAGGTAACAGACAAAGTAGTATATAGTCATAGAATGGAGGAAAAATATTGACAGAAAAAGCATGTTGAAGCATGAATGGTAATTGCATAACATATAATTTGTGTAAAATTTAAAACCATATAAAATATTATATAATATTTTGTATTTCTATGTGTAAAAGTAACATAAAACTGTGTAGGATGCATATACACTAATTGTATATTAGTTGACTGCATATGAGAAATGGGATCAAGATTCAGTATAAAGAGAATTTTAATTTTATCTATAACTTTTAAAATATATAAATTAAATATGACAAGATAAAAATTTGATTCTAATTGGTCTGCATGTGAGTATATTTATCTTATATTTATCTTTCAATTTATTGTATTTTTAATGTATCTTTAAATTGTTTATTATAGTCATAAAATTACTTTTTATAATTGTTTATAATAACATTTTATTTTTTTGACAGAAACAGAGAGAGAGTCAAAGACAGGGACAGATAGGGACAGACTGACAGGAAGGGAGAGAGATGAGAAGCATCAATTCTTCATTGCAGCTCCTTATTGTTCGTTAATTGCTTTCTCATATGTATCTTGATGGGGTGGGGGGAGCTACAGCAGAGTGAGTGACCCCTTGCTCAAGCCAGCAACCTTGGGCTCAAGCCAGTGACCTTGGGCTTCAAGTCAGCAACCTTTGGGCTCAAGCCAGCCATCATGGGGTCATGTCTCCGATCCCATGCTCAAGCCAGCAACCCCGCACTCAAGCTCATGAGCTTGTGCTCAAGCCTGCAACCTCGGGGGTTTCAAACATGGGTCCTCTGCATCCCAGTCCAATGCTCTATCCACTGCACCACCACCTCATCAGACCACTTTTTTTTTTTTGAGAGAGAGAACAGACAAGGACAGACAGACAGAAAGGGAGAGATGAGAAGCATCAATTCATAGTTATAGCACCTTAGTTGTTCAATGATTGTTTTCTTATATGTGCCTTGACTGGTGGGGTTTCAGCTGAGCCAGTGACCTCTTGCTCAAGCCAGTGACCTTTGGGCACAAGCCAGTGACCATGGGGTCATGTCTATGAGCCCACGCTGAAGCACTCAAGCTGGTGAGCTCGCACTCAAGCCTGCGACCTTGAGGTTTCAAACTTGGATCTCCTGTGTCCCAGGTTCATGCTCTATTCACTGCATCATCGCCTGATCAGGCTGTAACCATATTTTTATAAGAAATTTTATAGGAAAATTTTGTATAAACATTGGTCCTACCAATGACATGACCTAATTACTTATCACAGGGTGATTGAAAGCTTACAGTATAAATAGAATAAAATGTACCAAGGGAAGATAAATTCATTACACCTAAGTAATTATTATAGAATCAAATCAACTAAATAGAAATTTATAATACAGAGTAGTATTTTCTTTATATTTTTTTCCAGAAGCTGCATGATGAAGAAGGAGTTGCTGAAAGGACACAGTGAGAAAGGCTCACCAGGTGTTTGCCAGTCCTCCCTGCTTTGCTTAATTCTACCATTCCTTACAGCAGCGATTTTCAACTGGTGTGCTGCAAGGATTTTTAAAACATGCAAAACCTGACTATTTAATCAGGGCATTGACCTCTTTTCCATTAGATTGCCAAATAAAAATTGACAACAACCAACACAACAATAGCTATCCTGTGTGAATGAATAAAAATTATACCTATTTTTTTGCCATATATTTGTGTGATGCTGCAGAATTTTAGTAATTAGTTTATATGTGCCATGTATTGAAAAAGGTTAAAAATCACTGTCTTACAACATGGAGATAGGACATGTTAAAGGTTCATCCCCAGAAGACATGAATAGACACTTCTCCCAGGAAGAGATACAAATGGCCAACAGATATATGAAAAGATGCTCAGCTTCATTAGTTATTAGGGAAATGCAAATCAAAACTACAATGAGATACCACCTCACCCCTGTTAGATTAGCTATTATCAACAAGACGGGTAATAGCAAATGTTGGAGAGGCTGTGGAGAAAAAGGAACCCTCATTCACTGTTGGTGGGACTGTAAAGTAGTACAACCATTATGGAGGAAAGTATGGTGGTTCCTCAAAAAACTGCAAATAGAACTACCTTATGACCCAGCAATCCCTCTACTGGGTATATACCCCAAAACCTCAGAAACATTGATACGTGAAGACACATGTAGCCCCATGTTCATTGCAGCACTGTTCACAGTGGCCAAGACATGGAAACAACCAAAAAGCCCTTCAATAGAAGACTGGATAAAGAAGATGTGGCACATATACACTATGGAATACTACTCAGCCATAAGAAATGATGACATCAGATCATTTACAGCAAAATGGTGGGATCTTGATAACATTATAAGGAGTGAAATAAGTAAATCAGAAAAAAACAAGAAATACATGATTCCATACATTGGTGGAACATAAAAATGAGACTAAGAGACATGGACAAGTGTGTGGTGGTTACCAGGGGTGGGGGGAGGGAGGACAGGGGGAGAGTTAGGGGGAGGGGGAGGGGCACAGAGAACTAGATAGAGGGTGGCGAAGGACAATCTGACTTTGGGCGAGGGGTATGCAACATAATTTAATGACAAGGTAACCTAGACATGTTTTCTTTGAATATATGTACCCTGATTTATTAATGTCATCCCATTACCATTAATAAAAATTTATTTTAAAAAAAAAAAAAAAAGGTTCATCCCCTACCCAATTTATCCTATACGTTTATTGAATTAACCTAGTGAACCATAATTAGATGATCTGTTTACCAGGGCTATACAGCCATTTGCCCAGATTTTAACAAAATCCTATACAGATCTAAATGGGTCATACAGTGCTGTGTGACCTTAGGGAAAGTACTTAATCTTTCTGTGTCTCAAATTTCTCATTTGTAAAGTGTGGATATTAACAGAACCTCTCCAAAAGGATTTCCTGTGATTTGCTACATCAAGCACTCACACTCTAGCTTCTCTATGCCATATACTGACACAAAATTAGTGTTGTTTGTTAAATAAGTAAGCAAGCTGATCCAGAAACCATATTCATGGAATTTAAATTGAGGCACCTCCTATTTGCCCCCACATACCGTTTAATAATTCCAATCTAATATGCTTTCATAAAAATCTTGAATTCTATCACAACACATTCTGTTTCATGTAAAGCACACCAGAATCCACTTACATCCAATTTTTTTATGTAATCTTAGGATAGCTCTGATGAGTAATTATTTAAAATATAAATGTCTCAATCTCTTCAGTATGTCATTAGAATCTATGAAAAAACATTAGCTTTGGCAATTCTAAGACATCATCCTTCATGCAAAACGCAAAACTCTAATAATAAACAGAAGACATTTATTCAAATTCAATGTAGCTCAAATCTATATCTTTACTGAGCATATACCAAAAACTACATGAAATCACAACCAGGTTGGCACTCTGATCCCAAACTCATTTTTGCATCAGTTTTCTGAAAGCCTGTCATAAAGTCAAGCATACTGTCATTAGCATCTGATAAAACATTTAGCACAGGAAGAGGGTGCGAGGAGAGCCAGTCTTTCTTAGTGATAAAATCCTTTCATCTTTGTTCTCATTAATCTCATTGCCAAGCATAAATGATGTGCATGTCACTAATAAGAGTGGAAAAAACTAGAGAATAATGCTCCCGCCTTCATTCTCTCCCAGCTGAATCACATTAATTGATCCCAGGAGGTTTTCTAATTTTGCTGCCCTTCCTGCACCAAGCCTCTGTTCAACTTCATGACCTTCAGTGCACCTCCATCAGCATGGCTTTCAGCGCGAAGAAGTGCCCACTGTCTTGTAGAGCGTGCACACCTATTTTCACTTCTGCAGCAGCACCCCTGAGATGCACACATTTTCCCTGCTTCAGAAACCGCTGGGGAAACCCATGGAAATTCACATCTCATATTGTGACTCACTGTCATCCCATCATTATTTTATATTAATATCATTTTTATGAGAATATAAAAATTTTTATTTCACATGCAAGATAAAGACACAGCCATGACTCTAGAATGACATCGAACATTTCTGAAGTAATTAAAATAATGTAACCTTTCAGAAAAATAAAGCGTTTAAACAAAAAATTTACATGTACAATTGGAAAATTATGGAGAATTATTTGAATGGCTATTCAACATCCCAGAAGACATTAAATTGAGGGTAGCTCTTCACTGTGTGTTGACTTCATTATGGTATTTAAGGCCTGTGACAGTTGCAATGATTAGAAGCATTCTGGTTTGTCTCCATTCCAGCTAGCACTGATGCTCCCTAGACAAAATTAACAACAGCAATAACAATACTAGAGATAATAGTCGACAATATAGCACTTACTCTAAAATAGCACATTGTTCTCAGCACTTTACAAATATGGACTCATTCAATCCTCCACAACCCTACTTTTACCTTCTCCAATTTACAGTTGCAGAAACTGCGGCAAATTCTCAGTTACCATATCTCCAACATATTATAACTTCAGTGTATATAAAAATCTTCCGAGGGCCTTGTAAATGAAAATGAATGCAATTTTTCTAACCATTTCCACACTTTACTTTGATTCAGTACAGTTCGTGAGGAGTAGACAGCCGAAAATTCAGTGCTACAAGCTCCATTTTCAAGTGGTCTGAGGACAGAGCTTGAAAGACACTGCTCTAGGCTCTACCAATGCCAACGACAATGTGAATGACCTTCAGTGCCCTATTGGTGATGTTTGGGTCCTTGTTTATATGTATCTGACATTCTGTTTTCATTCATTTCAGAGAAAAATATTTGTTTTGATCTCAATGAACTTCACTATCTTCAACTACCAAAACATGCTAATTGATATGTTTACACTTTAATTATGGCAGCTTGAATCAAAACCATAGCACTGTCTTTGAAAAGCCACATTTCTCTTTTCACAACAAATCTGTCTGACATAGCCTAATGTACATCTTTCTTAATTTTTGAAACACCCTGAAAGGGAACTGCTCCAGAATCCTATCTTAAATAGATTTCTGCTTAAGGAAAGGTTATCGCTCTCAAAAGTATATCTGAGAAATTAAAAAATCTCTGAAAAATGCTCAGCCATATATATCATCATGCACAAACATAAAATAATTCTTATGAGCACAATTTACTTTCTTTGGGGACTTTCTAAGAGGAAGATTCTTTGACTTCTTTTGGCAGAATGATAAGCTTACAATAAAACCTACATTGTCAGAATATAGGCTGTTAGATCTTCAGATTGTTTTTTACCAAACAAAACATTTCATTTTCTTATTTCCACAAAGATAAAGAATGATTTTATACGGTGAAAGGAGAAATAAACCATTGTCTTCATCCATAGCTACATTTTGCCTGGTTTTCAACAGATTGCAAATGTCTTTCAAAGTCTAGTAATTTGAAAAGCTTTAAAAGATGATAAAATAGAGGCATATTCATCAGACTTTGGAGAAAAATTTTTTTTTGATAAAGGTTCTGAGATGTTTTGAAGAGAGTTGAAATTGAAGTATACAAAAAGACACCTGTTCTCTGTTCTTACAACCAAAGCAATTCACTTGTGGATCACAAAAAAGATCCTCTTGTTTCTAGTCTCACATGGGGAGATATGGGAAGGGAACCTTACTGAATGGACTGCCTTTTGTATTGTCATAGACCAAACTGAATTGCTACCCTACCTAAAACAATGGGATTGTTCTATACATGTAGCCACTGATGAGCTGGTAAGTATTTACACTTATCAATTAACTATCCAGGGGGGAAAAATCCTGATTTGTAGGGTTGGGCAATTTCCATGTCATAAACATCATTATCTTTTCTCATTTCAAACTTCCAGTGTGACGCTCCTATATGTGGACTTGGGAAGAGAGGTGCAGTACTGCTTCCTTATATGCTATTTCTGACATACGGACACATAGACTTAACCTTTAGAGTGTAGGTACTAGTAAAATAATTAGGAAGTAATGGGTTTTGAGGATAGATTATTTTTACTTTGTTTAATTTCAGATTTGTATAATTTAATAATGGCTATGCTAACAACTAGCTCTCACAATCCCTGAAAATGAAACGATGGCTCTCATGAGCTGTTACTATCTGGACCCAGCCTAGCATTGCTAACCTTATTGAAACTTTACATATACTGATCCACTTTTACACAAAGCTATTTTATAAATGGAACTTCTACTTTACATAAAATTTATTTAAATGTTAAGTAAAAATTATTTAAGTAGAAAGCATGACTATAAACTGTTTAATACAATTCCTAATTGATATAGCTTTACAAATGATAGCTGTTGGGCAGATAAAATATATTATGCACACTTTGTTAAAGATGGCGCTGCCCACGTGGAAGGCCATCACCCAGGTGATAATATTAGTTGCCCTTCTTGCTTGGGATGGTGTGATTATGTTGATATGTGTTGAGGGAGGGCTTTCGCGCCAAAAGGTTTTTAAAAGAAAGAGAGAACACGTTCCGGGAGAAGAGGGATTACGTTCTAGGAGGAGCCCATGCTGGAGGAGAGCAGAGAAAGGCCACATAGAGGGGAGGAGAGGAGAAGGAGTCAAGATGGTGGAGTGCTGAAGGAGAAGTCAGTTTGTGCAGAGTTTGTGCAGAGAGAAGGAGATGGAGAACAGAGATGAATAAGGCTGGTGAGGTAAAACCTTTGATTCTAGGAAACTCGGATAAATCAGTGGCTTTGGTAGCCCTGAATGGAAAGGGAAGTGTTTTCCCACTGTGTGTATTACTTGCCCACTGGGTGCAAGCTAAGATTAAAGGTACTGGCCCACCAGTTCTTGGCTCCATTGTTTCATTACCGTCTGTCCGAATCCAATGCGAACCTGCATGGGCTGGGTTGCTGTGATGGTGGCCGTGGCCACTGGCTTTACAATAGCACTATATAATGACAGTGTTAAGAGAGACTTTAGAGACCATCTGATCCAACCGCCCCTAAGACATGCCAGGAAAATGACTGGGGACACCTTATGCACATCCCTATGCCAAAATTGCAAGGACTCACATACACATCCAAGTCATCACTTCTCTGACTATTCCTCAGGGACATCCATAATTTAACCCATAACTTACTCATGTTTTTTTAAAATCTACTTTTTCCCATAACAACTTCCAGTTGACATCCAACGTGCCAAACCAATGGTCTCCTTGTGTACCTCTTAAAAATGCCATTTTTTGTGTGTGACAGAGATAGAAAGAGAGAGTCAGAGAAAGGGACAGACAGGAAGGGAGAAGATGAGAAGCATGAATTCTTTGTTGAGGCACCTTAGTTATTCATTGATTACTTTCTCATATGTGCTTTACTGGGAGGCTACCTCAGAGCGAGTGACCCCTTGCTCAAACCAGCAACCTTGGGTTCAAGCCAGTGACCTTGGGCTTCAAGCCAGCGACCATAATGTTATGTCTATGATCCAATGCTCATTCCAGTGACTCCACAGTCAAGCTGTTGAGCCTTGCTCAAACCAGATTAGCCTGTGCTCAAGCTGGCAACCTTGGGGTTTCAAACTCGAGCCCTCTGTGTTCCAGTTTGATGCTTTATCCACTGTGTCACTGCCTGGTCAGGCAGATACTTTTTTTTTTTAATTCAGTGAGAGGAGGGGAGGCAGAGAGACAGACTCCCACGTGTCCCAACCAGGATCCACCGAGCAAGCCCACTAGGGGGTGATGCTCTGCTTATCTGGGGCATTGCTCCATTGCTCAGCAACTGAGCTCTTTTTAGTGCCTGAGGTGGAGGCCATGGAGCCATCCTCAGTGCTGGGCCAACTCATACCAAACGAGCCATGGCTGCAGAAGAGGGAGAGAGAGAAAAGCACAGGGGGTGGGGTGCAAAAGCAGATGGGCGTTTCTCCTGTGTGCCCTGACCAAGAATTGAACACATGCCTGGCCAATGCTCTACCATTGAGCCAACCAGCCAGGGAAGATAGATACTATTATTATCTCCATTTTATAGATGAGAAAACAGAGGCTTAGGTATTTTTCAAAGTACACTGGCTTCAGATCCCATGCCCCTAGTTAGCAAACTACACTGCTTCTCTCTACTACGACCACTAAAAATTCTCTTTAAACTCTGAATATATATGGAGAAAAACAAGCAGATCAAGAAGACCTAATATCTCATATATATTGATATAAACTACCTCCACAACAGAAACCTCTTGGGACATTTTTGGATGGTGTCGTTAGTAGAATGTCAACAAAAGATGTTTTGTGAAATGACAAAAATATTAAAAATTTTCAGCATGCATTAAAAAACTTAAAAATTTAAAAACACTGAATAGGTAAAGAAGTATGATGATATTACATTTAATAGTATGAATTTTTAACATAATTATTCAAAATATATCATAAAATATATCACCTTCATAAAATATATCACCATAAGCCCTACAGCAGTTAGAAATAGTGTAAATTCCCAGGCTGAAACCAGCATGTGCCAGTTATACATCACCCACTATTCACAGACTCTGGATTAAAACCCTCCTCTGTGCCCTCACATTGGCAGTGCAGATCATATCAGCAGACACAACAATACATATCATAGCCGTAAAATCTATGTCCAGTCCAGTCTTTTGATAGTCTAATGAGGGGATGTTCATCTTGAATATTATCAAATGTGTCATGATCTTTGTTTCTCACATATATCTTTTGGGATAACAAAACAGCAGAAGACAGTATTAGGACAATAATATAGGTTCTAATACCCTCATACTTTATAATTACTTTTTAATCAATCACAAGCATTTTTGTTTACTCTCTTGCTTGAAATAAAATGCTAATAAGGCAAGAAAATATGACGCTAAGACAATGCAGAAAATGGCCTTTATCTCTCTCCTTTTGAAATAGAGGGCCCTGGCCGGTTGGCTCAGTGTTAGAGCGTCGGCCTGGCGTGCAGGAGTCCCGGGTTCGATTCCCGGCCAGGGCACACAGGAGAGGCGCCTATCTGCTTCTCCACCCCTCCCCCTCTCCTTCCTCTCTGTCTCTCTCTTCCCCTCCCGCAGCCGAGGCTCCATTGGAGCAAGGATGGCCCGGGCGCTGAGGATGGCTTTGTGGCCTCTGCCTCAGGCACTAGAATGGCTCTGGATGTGACAGAGTGACGCCCCAGACGGGCAGAGCATCACCCCCTGGTGGGCATGCCGGGTGGATCCCGGTCGGGCGCATGTGGGAGTCTGTCTGACTGCCTCCCCGTTTCCAGCTTCAGAAAAATGAAAAAGAAAAAAAAAAGAAATAGATACGATGCTTTTGATCATATCAGTGAATGAGAAGTGCCCGAGTCTCTAATGTATGATTCAATTAATTGCATCTACCTTGGGAGATATATAACCTGAATTTAAAAGAATAATTCAAGCTGGAAACAACTCAAAGCACATGGCAACTAAAAGTCTAATCTTTTTGAACTTGATATAAAATATTTAGTACCTTTAAAATATCCATTGTTACAAAATTTCCCTCCTTTTTCCAGCTCCTGCTATTTCTTTAATTCTATCTTCTGCATGTTTCCATGATAGTTCAATTTATTCTGGACTTCTTTAAAGATTTTTTGGATGCTGGCTGCTATCAATCAGAAACCTAAAGAGAATAGACTAATCTGTGTCAGGATATCTTTATTATATGCGGCTTAAGTGTCTGTCACCGATAGCTTATTGGTTGCTTGCGTAACTGTACTAGCCAATGGGGTGAAGTTGCCACGGCTGAACGCAAATTGAGCGGGTCAGGGGGAAGGTGAACATTTGTTTTCATTGGCAATCATCTGCCTTTGAAACAATTTAAGGCTGAACGCAAATTGAGCATGTCAGGGGGAAGGTGAACATTTGTTTGCATTGGCAATCATCTGTTTTACATAAAAACTATGTCTTAACGTAATTTCTTTTAAGAATGCCTCCTAGAAAATACAGCACTGAAGAGGAGAGAAAAGGAGCTAAAGCTGCACAAAAACGGCTTTCTCGACAAAAAGAAACCACTGAGCAGAGAAAGACAAGGCTTGCTTCAGTCGCAGAGCAAATGCGTCTTTCAATTGAGATGTAGACAATTTCCTGTAAAATTTGCCTTTGCTATGACCATCAATAAGTCTCAGGGCCAAACGCTTAAGCATGTTGGCATTTTTTTACCTGAGCCTGCATTTGGACACGGTCAACTTTATGTTGCCTGTTCAAGAGTTCGTGAAAGAACGGACGTAAAATTAAAAATAATTGATGGTCCTCTGCAAGGTGAGCTTAAAAATGATGGAAAGATCTACACAAGAAATGTTGTGTACAAAGAGATCTTTGACATGTGAATTAACATTTTATTATTTAAATCACCTTTATTTATTGAGCTAGCGGTGGCTCTTAAGAAATGTACCGCCAGTGGTTTCCTTCATTGCACTCTACTTTAAGCAATTAAGCAAGTAGAAGGGGGAAACCCCATGGGGCACTAAGCAAAGGGGTGTCCTCGCTGCCTGCCCTGGGTAATTCAGTTTGAATTAGCAGACACCTTTGCACAAATCATTTTAATTACAATTTATAATATCTAGAACAGCGGTCATTTCGTATGACCGCTGGGCTTTCTAGTATTAAATATGCCTTGTCAGGATTCACTAGTTATCTCATATGCAATTATTGATCAGCATAAAGGACTCATAGGAAAGATCCATAATGAGAAGTCATTTTATATTGAATACTTAATTTTCTTATTATCCAAAACATTGCTAGGCATTTGCCTTGAATCTAATTGAGCTTATATACTATTATGTATTCAAAGCTCTTGCTTTTGAAAGTACATAGTAGTAACTCAACATATACACATGGAATGAATGTGTTTCCCCTTTACTGCTGCTTTAAGCTTCTGGAAGTTCAAGGAACAAATGTCAATGCTATTTTTTATTTTTCATAATTGATGCATTGCTATATATCTGTAGTTCAGACTCTTAAAAACTAATCATCTTTATAATATGCTTTCAAAGATGATCAGAATATGACCCAACACTGTGCCAGACACAGATGGCACTGAAGTCACATTAAAGCCAAAGCAAATTTCAATACCACAGATCAAGGTCAAGTTGAATGAGAGAACAGGAAAGGAGGAGCTACATATACCTTTAATGTTCTTGGGTGATAGAGAAGATGCCTAAACAAACGAGCATGCAAAGAGTTTCCTCGAGTAGTCAGAATTCATTATTGGGGAGTAATAATGAAATATGGGCTTACATTTCCTTGGCCCTCTGATTTTCCCATGACCAGTACGTAATGTGAATGTGGGCAAATTACTTAAATAGCTAACCATGTTTTCTTACTCTTACAAGAAAAGAAAATAAATACACCATATAATTTTGTAAAGATTAAAAGAGATGTTGCCTAAAAACACTTACAAAGCCAAGCACAGAGTAAATGTTCCATAAATATGAACTATTATATTATTTCTAGGAGATTTATTTTTTATTAATTTGGATAAATACAGATATGGGAATCCCATAGAAAGGAAAACAGAAGTTGGGATGTGTAAGACTTATTTACATATTACTAGCTATGGGAAACAATGGGTATGAATGTATTGCTCTTTGCAGGAAGGAGTCTATTTTGGCAATATACTTTAATCATAAAGATATCCTGTAACCAAAATACTCATATGGTTTTCACAGTGGAAAATATTTAAACACTTCCTTTAGAATGCATTCTGAGGACCACTTAAGTAACTGTTCAAAAGATTATTGTATGCACTTGACATGACAGCTGGGTTTGGAAAAGTGCTGTAGAGGAAACAGGAGCCACTGATTAACTTTTCTCCTTGCAGCTAGTTATATTAAATAGTTCTAGACAGAGAAGGAAGAGAGAAGCTAAAATTCAGGTCATGGAGTATCCTAAGAGTTGTTTTTACATTTTTCCCCCAGAGATAGCAGAAAATCATGGGCTTAAGGGACCAATCTGGATATGCTTTTCAAACTCCTTTTATTCCTTACACAGAAAAAAGAATGATCATGGGACGGGGCTAACAGGGGATACATTTGACTATCCTTGAGTCTTCTAAGCCCTATCTTTTTTTTTTCTTAAGTGAGAAGTAGGGAGGCAGAGAGACAGACTCCTGCATGCACCTCAACCAGCATCCACCCTGCAAGCTCCCTACAAGGCTATGCTCTGCCCATCTGGGGCTGTTGCTCTGTTGCTTGGCAACCAAGCTATTTTCATGCCTGAGGTGAGGCCATGGATCCATCCTCAATGCCCAGGACTAACTTGCTTGAACCATTTGAGCTATGGCTGTGGAAAGGGAAGAGGGACGAGAGAAAAAAAGAGAAAGAAAGAGAGAGAGAGGAGGAGGAGGGGTAGAGAAGCAGATGCTCACTTCTCTTGTGTGCCCTGACCAGGAATCAAACTTGGGACATCCACAAGCTGGGCCAACATTCTACCACAGAGCCAACTGGCCAGGGCCCTAAACCCTAACTTAAGACTGTTCCAAGTAGGGTGTTGGCTGAGGTTCCCAGATAATTAACCATTAGAAACCCAGAGACAGCAGGTTGGGGTGATCCAATCCCCTAGGTATGGAGGTTTCAATATCCAAAGAGGCAAAACATCACTGGCTACTTTAGTGATCATTTAGACAGGGAATCCAATCCAAAGATTTTAGTATCTCAGGATTATTTTATCAAAAAGATTTGAAATTATTCTGAGGCATAACTGAGGAGAGATGATTTAAGTAAGACTGGAAACATTTCCCTGGCCGGATAACTCAGTTGGTTAGAACATTGTCCCAAAGTGCAGAGGTTGCTGGTTCAATCTCCAATCAGGTCACATACTGGAACAGATTGATTGATGTTCTTGTCTCTCTCTCCTTCCTTCTCTCTCTAAAATCAATACAACAAACATTAAAAAATTGCCCTGGCCAGTTGGCTCAGCGGTAGAGTGTCAGCCTGGCATGCGGGGGACCCGGGTTCGATTCCCGGCCAGGGCACATAGGAGAAGCGCCCATTTGCTTCTCCACCCCCCCCCCTCCTTCCTCTCTGTCTCTCTCTTCCCCTCCTGCAGCCAAGGCTCCATTGGAGCAAAGATGGCCCGGGCGCTGGGGATGGCTCCTTGGCCTCTGCCCCAGGCACTAGAGTGGCTCTGGTCACAGCAGAGCAACGCCCCAGAGGGGCAGAGCATCGCCCCCTGGTGGGCAGAGCATCGCCCCTGGTGGGCGTGCCGTGTGGATCCCGGTCGGGCGCATGCGGGAGTCTGTCTGACTGTCTCTCCCTATTTCCAGCTTCAGAAAAATACAAAAAAAAAAAAAAGACTGGAAACAGGACAGGTATTGGTTAGAAAGTAAAGGCTTTTATTTATTTGCATTTAGTTATGCATAATTTAAAATGCAAATTATAAAGTCATTATGCCAGTTCCTGCTTTCACTGGCTTGGGGCAGATGTCCTCTGTTCTCTGTCCTCCTCCCACTTCCTGGCAGTGAGTGTGAGTGTGCATGCATCAAGTGGTTACACAGAGAAGTGCCAGGCACACTGCAACCTTTCTCCAGTTATAGACAATTTTGTCTGAATGCCAAGGATTGCTCAAAATAACTGCACAAAAACGACCATATTTCTGGAACTTCAGTGCACTTGAGGTTTTGTTTTTGCTGAAGTGCAATCAAAATATGTAATAAAGTTATAATAAAATACCTCTTATGACGTAGAATTTGAAAAACATGAACCAAACTTTCATCAGAGGGTGGCTCTGTTTCTTGTTAGTTTTGTCACATTGGACAAGTGACTTCACATTTTTGAGTCTTATTTCCTTGTCCATACAGTTGGGAGTAACAGCTGTCATGAAATATCTGAAAGGCGTGTTGAGACTCTGACTACCTCTGGCTACCTCTCTAAGATTCTTTCTCATCATCATCGGGATTTCCCTTCTCTCTGGTTTGCCTGAGGGATAAGTACCCACTTACACACATAACCTCCACAAGCAGAGCTGTTCAGCCTGCCCCTTTGTGCTAATGCCAGACCTCACACAGCCTGAAGTTTTTGTCGCCACCCTGTTCAACAAACAATTACTTGTTTGCTGAGTTGTGTGCACTCCTGGACTGGAAGGACTGGCCCATATGGTGGTACATTTCCTAAGTTACCTATGCACCATGCCCACCACATCTACACACTGCAGATGTTCAATGGATGTTCGTTGAATATTTTTTTTAAGAAAGCAAAACCCCTTGAGATTTTAAGAAACAAGAGTAAGCAAAACAGTTAGAAGGCTTTCTGGAGAAGTAACATTCATTGCCCAAAAAAGGAGACATATCACTTGGAAGAAAGTGTGAAGCTCTTCTAGTCATCTTGAAAATATTACTATTATGATCAGTGGAATACATTGCATTGCATGTACAAATGATTTACAGCTCTGGTTCTCTGCAAATGTTGGCAGTAAATATAATTCTAAATGTTATTTAAAAAAGAAGGTAACATTTAAATCTTAAATGTTTAATTTAAATCATTGAAGAGTTATACTACATTGCTTTTTATTGGGTTCTTTAGGACTTAGGAAACAATTAGAAATCCTAAGGATTTTACTTGAATAAACAGTTTCCATAAACATCAAGGTTAGTTTTGGGGGTTTTTTGGTTGTTTTTTTTTTACATAAATAACAAGTTAGGTCCCTAAAAGACTGCTTTATTAGGAAACAAGAAGACTGACTTGAACCCAGCTCCAACTCATTATATGACTGACCCTGGCCAATTTAGTAAACTTTTCTGAATTTCAATTTACCTGTAAAATGGTTGATAAGACCCATCCTAAGGGCTGATACAAAGAGTAACTGAAACACTTCATTAAAAAGCACCTAGCAGGCCCTGGCCGGTTGGCTCAGAGGTAGAGCGTCGGCCTGGTGTGTGGGGGACCCGGGTTCGATTCCCGGCCAGGGCACATAGGAGAAGCGCCCATTTGCTTCTCCACCCCCCCCTCCTTCCTCTCTCTTCCCCTCCCGCAGCCAAGGTTCCATTGGAGCAAAGATGGCCCGGGCGCTGGGGATGGCTCCTTGGCCTCTGCCCCAGGCGCTAGAGTGGCTCTGGTCGTGGCAGAGCGACGCCCCGGAGGGGCAGAGCGTCGCCCCTGGTGGGCGTGCCGGGTGGATCCCGGTCGGGCGCATGCGGGAGTCTGTCTGACTGTCTCTCTCCGTTTCCAGCTTCAGAAAAATACAAAAAATAAAAAAATAAAAAAATAAAATAAAATAAATAAAAAATAAAAAAAGCACCTAGCACTGTGTCTCCCATTTCTTTTATCCAACCATACCTGTTCTTGAACATACACATTTTCTATAAAACAAATGCTTTCTCAATCAACAATTTGTAAGTTAAATGCTAATGCTATCAAATATTAAATGCTTTTTTAGGAACGCAATATTTTTCTAATACTTTGATTTTTAAAGTGTTTTTCCAGCACTAGATGACATATGAATGTACTGATAATGTAGTTCTTTTTCCCAATTTTTGTATGAATCATAGCTTGAAACTATCTTGTCATAAGTACATGGCCTACACATGTACTAATATAGCATCATTTTAGTTATAAATTTAATATTGATGTAACTTTAACTAAAGGAATAAAAATCTGCAATGAGAAATAACTTTTCAACAATATAAAGACACAATTCTCTTTTTTTCACAAACACACACATACTACACGCATATATGTAAAATATATTTTGACTATAAATAATTTATATCACTATATAATTTTAACTCATTAATTACTTAACTTGACAGATTTATTTTGTCTACCATGTGCCAGGAAATTAGCTAAGGACTAATAAATAAAAATGAACAAAACACATTCCTTTCCTCATAGAACCCATTACTCAATGAAAGAGAAAGGACAAAAGGCAAGGAATATGGTGCGATAAATGCCATAATAGAGAATTCAATATGTAACTAACATACTCTAGTATCGAAAGCAGCTCTAAAGTAGGGATATAATGGCAACTATCTTTACTGACTCTACCTAGTTTAATCCAAAAATTGTTCCCTGACATTTTTACTAAGGGAGACTGTTTTAGGAAACTTTTAAGGCAGAACAATGTTTTCTACCTTAAGGTCAAATACACCAACAATGTTAGAAGTTAAAATGAAACGTGATTTGCAAGTCTTAGCTTCTATCAATTTAAATGGAAGTAGACAGTTGGTTCAGCATATGTTGATTTCTTAAAATTGGAAATAGACTTTCCCAGCAATGTGTCTTAGGGAAAATAAAATGTGTGCCCTCGTTTTTTCACTTATATTAAAAAGAAGTTTCTAGCCGATGTTTGATTACCTACCTGAAGAAGAAAGAAGACAATAATGAAACAACTACAATTACATTTTGCTTAGAAGCAAAGATTCCTGGGTTTACTCAAATCTGAGAACTTGTTTCAAACTAGTGGTTAGAAAATAAACAAACAAAAAGGGAAAGACATCAGGATGGAATCCTTAGAATAGCTACTAATTCTGAGTAGGTACAGTATAGGTTTTAAGGAACAACAGCTTGTCACAAGTCCTGGCTCTGATGTCTACTACTTGATGTTGAATAAATGTCTTATCCTCTCTGAGGCTACTTTACTAAATAGTAACACAGAACTAAATATGACCTATTCACAGAGGTGCTTGAGAATTCAGGAGAATATCGAGTCTTATAGTCAGCTCTTAATATTTTATCGCAAATAATAATAGCAGTAGTAACAGTGGTAGTAGTACACTGGAAAGATGAGAAAAAGGAACAGCAATTTAAAAGACAACCATAACCTTCACTGAAATAGAATCTCACATATTCTCCCTTTAATTTTCTCTTTACACATGTGTGCTAATAATGGTAGCATCTGTACCACATATTGAATCGTTATGCAGGTCTTATTTTATTTAATCCATAGTCAATAACCTCATTTGACAGATGAGGAACTTGAAGCATAGACAGATTAAGTACCTTGCCCAAAGTCACACAGTTTGGAAGACGTAAAATCAGAACTTGAGCCCACATTTATCCTGAGTCTGCGGTTCATGCTACTAAGAACACAATATAAAAAAATAATGTAACTAATATGCTCTCAACATCCTATTCTGACTCCCTCTCCTATAATATAACCTGAAAAAAAATCTTTGGTTAGATTTAAAGATAATTAACTCAAATCTCTTTAGGGCATTTCTCTTAGGAGGCCCAAATAAGTAAACTTTCTACTCCAATGTCTCTCTTTCTCTTTATTCCATTTTGGAGTATTCAAATGCAGTGTAATAAGAAGCATTTTACTGAACAGGCTGGTCTTCTTCTGTGTGGTAGCATGGGTTCAACACCATGCTCCTGGTGTCACTGTGTAGCTGTATTCTCTAAATGGTTTGGTCCATGGTTATTCTACATAATTATTAATAATGTTAGATTGATAATATTCAGAAGAAAAAAGACTGACCAGTGGTGGTACAGTGGATAAGGCATCGACCCGGGATGCTGAGGACCTAAGTTCAAAACCCCAAGGTCACTGGCTTGAGTGGGGGCTCAAGTGTACAGGCTCACCAGCTTGAGTGTGGGGTTGCCAACTAGAGCACAAAACTATGGACGTTATCCCATGGTGGCTGGCTTGAGCCCAGAGGTCACTGGCTTGAGCTCAAAGGTTTCTGGCTTGAAGCCCAAGTCTCTGGCTTGAGCCCAAGTTTGTTGGCTTGAGCAAGGGTTCACTGGAGGCACCCCCCATCTCATTAAGACATGTATGAGACACAATCAATGAACAACTAAAGCAACACAACAGAACTACAAGTTGATGCCTCTCATCTCTCTCCTTTCCTGCCTCTCTCTCTCTCTCAAAAAAAAAAAAAATATATATATATTTATTTATACACACACACACACACACACTCACACACACAGAGGGAAAAAGATCACTTGTGACTAATATAGTAGAGTACAGTCTATACATCCTCTATAATTAGTAAAATACAAATAATAATTTGCACGTTAATTCCCTGCCCCTTAATTTTACTGGATCAATAATTAAAATAAATGGCTGCTTTTTATTTGATCCTTAGAATCTGGTTTGTTACAAGTATACCTATTATTTTTATGAGAAAGGTAAAATAATAAAAACACTCCATACTTCTAGATAAGACATCACATCTTATGTTTATAATATTCATTTATATTAAATAAAATCCATATTTTATTAGTGTGAAGTTATTTAACAAATTTCTCTCTGGAAATGTTATCCTATTCCCACACAAAACATTCTCAAAATGTTTGCATTACTTTCACAAACAACATATTTTATCATCTTTCATTTATGAAGAGACTGTTAATATGCTATCTTTAAATGAAAGAGAATAATAGAATGAGGAAGAGCAACAGATAATTCTGAACAGGTTAATCCTGGAAGCACCTTAGCCTGATACATAAACTTGCCTAGACTGAGTGGTTTTCACCAATAAATCTTTCCCATTTATGCTGTTCATTATGGTCCACCTTTAGTTTTCCAAAAATTTACAGCTGGAAGAACCTGCTTTAATTTAAAGCATTTAATGCAACATCTACACTAGCAGTCTCTAAACACCCAAGGTCTTCCTTAAGCAAATTTTCACCAGTCCATATAGAAGAGAGCTACATGAACCCAATTTAAGGTAATAATACCCTTTACTTTGATATGATCTTAATTTTTTAAAATTTAAAATACCCATGATTTTATAAAATAAAATGAATGGAAAATAGGATCTTTTAAAAAATGCCATCACTTGGCAAATCAGAAATAGGCAACCTAATATAAGTCACCGCCATATTTCTAAATCCGTGTTGAATAATACAAAGGTCTATACTGTATACCATATATATTTACTAGTAGAATCACTAATATAGTGACTAAATATTTTTTCCTTTAAGTACATATTAATTATTATAGACTGGAAAATATATATAGATAGATAGATAGATAAAGGTGTATCTAGAAAACCCAGTATTAGTCCACATATATTTACCTCACATTCTTCAGAGGGATGTCGAATATCTAAATGTTTCATTTTTGTATATAACTGTGGTTATATAACCGAAGTACAATGATAAGTACCTGGACACTTAAAATGTGTAAATATAACACACTGCACTGGTGCAATTTTAATATGAACAGTACAAAAAGAGCTGTTCTTCAGGATAAAGGAGTCACTACACAAGTAATAAGAGCATCTTATACAGGCCTTAGAAGAAAAATAAATCTGTAGAAAAGAGAATGGTATAATGAAATATCTAGGAAGGAGAAATGGCATCAAATGCTAATTAATGCATTTTCAGATCATTATCATAATGTTGATAAAATTGTAGAACAAAAGAATAGCATAGCCAGATCATTATTTGAGGTTACTATGATATAGTTTTAAATAAATACATTAAAATTATTGATACAAAATTACTTTTATTTCAAGCCCACACAGATAACAGAACACATAGGAAGCAGAAAGCACATAGCTATCATTAATTAGTTGTTCTCATCACATTCTGTTTGGAAAATATCTATAATGCACTGGGGAGAAGGTTCTCATTGAGAAAATTGGTGACATCTCTGAAAAAAAAATGAGTCAAGTTCCATTTCTAGGCAAATTTTGGCCTCTATTTTTGTAATTAAAATTGAACCCCCAAGTATATTGATAGAGCTTCTATAGAAAACTGGCAGCATTTGTTTATTTATTAAATTTTTTAAAAATTGATTTTAGGGAGAGAGAAAGAGAGAGAAGAGAAGGATCAAATCTGCAACCTTTGCATGTCAGGACAGTACTCTACCAACCGAGCTATCTGGCCAGGGCTAAATTGGTAGTATTTAATAGAGTCAAATTTATCCAGGCCCCGTAAACCAGCAATTAAACTCCTAGTTATATACTCAACAGAAATGTGCACATATTTTACCAAAGGGCATGGACTAGAAGGTTTATACCAGCAATATTTGTAATAGCCCCAAACCTATAAACTACTCAAATGTTCATCAACAATAGAATAAATTGTAGTTTATTTTCATAATATAGGAATGAATGCACAAGCTAATGTTGACAAAAAGAAGATAGTTAATAAGCAAAGTGCATATTACATGATTCCATTTACATAAAGTACAAAAAAAGGCCAAGTTACTTTACACTGATGGAAGTGAGGATAGTGACCAGCCTTGTAAGGAAGAGAACTAGAAGGAAGGAGGAGGGGAGCTTGCAATGAGGGATGGGGGCATTATAATGTTTGTTTCTTGATTTGGGATCTGGTTTCATGAGCATGAAAGTTCATGTTGTTGTATTTTTTTTTTTTTAGAGACAGACAGGAAAGGAGAGAGATGAGAAGCATCAATTCATACTTGTAGCACTCTTAGTTGTTCATTGATTGCTTCTTATATGTGCCTGACTGGGGTGCTCCAGCTGAGCCAGTGACCCCTTGCTCAAGCCAGTAACCTTGGGCTTCAAGTCAGCGACCTCTGGGCTCAAGCCAGCAAATATGGGGTTATGTCTATGATCCCACATTCAAGCCAATGACTCCACACTCAAGCCGGTAAGCCTGTGCTCAGTCTGGAGATTTCGGGGTTTCAAACCTGGGTCCTCAGCATCCCAGGTTGATGCTCCTACCTGGTCAGGCCATGTTGCTATATTCTTAAGATAGGTGTATTTTTCTGTGTGTGGGTTATACTATAACACAGTTACAAAGAAAAATCCTTAAAATAAATAAATGAGTTGTCAGGAGGTAAATATCTAGCAGTTCCTAATAAAAATAACAATGTGATGCTTTTTCCAAATCTAAAATGCAGCTAAGGAATTTGAAGAAAAAATAAGAACAGAAGGAGATTTAGAACAGATCTAGTATTTACAATCACCGTACCAAGCACTTCTCAGATCTTCAGCATGGCTCACAGAGCCATTACTTCCTGCGACATTCTTTACTAGAAAAATAGTATCAGCACTAATCCTGAAAAAATATTTGTATGTATTTGTTAATATTACATTAGACTAATCAATCTCATTCTATTATGGTCTGGTTTTGGACTAACTTCAACTCTGAAGAAAGCAATTCTATTAATAACATCATTTGGTCTACTTAGTAACTACTTTGAAATTTTGGGAAGGCTTGTTATATTTCTTAAGCAATCTATAGATTTGACTAAAATACAAACTTGTCAGAAGATCAGATTCTAGTACAATAACCTCTAATCTTCATTTTCAGATATTTTGACGTCATAAAAGAGATAACACATCTGACTGCTCATCAAAATGCTTTTCTTCTTGGGCACGTGACAAGATTTCATTCCCCAGCTTTTCCTGTAGTTAGGTGTGATCACATGATAGATCTCTATCCAGACTCCTCTGTTCTATTTTTCCTTTCAAGCTGTCTGAAATAAAGATATTCTGAGGGTCAACTGTGGAAATCATGTATTAAAGATTGCAAGGTTGCCACCAGTCTAGTCCTTGGATGAGAGGGTAGAGGAAGACAATATTTGAGCTATTGCATTTGAGTTGTAGTGTATTTTTTTGCAAATATTAGTCTACTCTAAATCATATACACTGGGGTTTCAAAATGAAATGAGATTGTTTCTATGTGTGGCTGAGTGGAGTTCTCTGTCCTCTTTACTCTCTTTGTATTTCTTCATCCTTATCCCTGATGGAGAGGTGGAGGATATTTTTGTAAAAACAATGCATTCATGTTACAAGAATATGAATAATCCGTTTTAGCAGAAGAGACTATGTCTTAGATTATTTTTCACTTTTAAGAAGGATGGGGTTGGTGGGTGGGTTAGGGATAGAACATAAAAAGGAGATTCTGTGTGAAATGAAAACTCCATGCAATAATAAAGAGATGCTTTGCAAGACTTCTGGATTCCAGACTACTCATGGCCCACCAAGAGGAAATGGAATCATCTCTGGTAATGGCCAGTAACTATGTACCCTTTCAGATATGGTGGGGAATAATAGCCAGATTCTCAGTAGGGGGAAAAAAGGAATAGCTGCCTTGCGAGCATAAACAGAAGCAGAGTTAATGACAAGAAATTCACTTCTTAGATGAGACAAAAAACACTGAATAATTTTCTACCAATTATTAACATACAATATCAACCTTAATGTCTCCGGACATGGAGGCATCATCATGAGACCAATTCCTTATAAGACCAATTCAAAGGTCAAACATCTGCATAATACAGGGTTGGTGTGTGTGTGTGTGTGTGTGTGTGTGTGTACACAATTGCAGCTAAAGACCCCAGTTAGAAACCTGATTGTGAGCCCTCAGATAGCTCAGGCCAGAAATCTGTCATCTTCACTCTCCGGAGGCTTAGAACAGCAATGACACCTAATACACACTCCACAGACTATGGACTGAATAGATTCCAAGTCAGTCAACACTTAGAGTGAATGTTGCTCTAGTACACTACCTCCTGATCCAAATGAAAGTGCAGACTAAGTAACATCATTTGTTCTCAGTCTGAAAGTTCTAGGAAAGCATGATCTGGAGTGGGCAGGAGTGATGCCAAAGTGTCTTTCACTGTGAATAGAAGCTGGGGTGACACTCCAGAATGTGCAATGGCTGGGAGACACTGCATTGGGGAAACCCCAGTTCAAGAGAGGTAACATTTTGGCTGTAAACAAAAGCTATTTCTGCCTTTAAATCAGGAGAATTTTAAAATTAGAATAGTTACCTGTTTTAATAATATTAGCTCTTGGTTGAGATAGACATGTTAATTTTCCAGCTTTAAAAAGTGAAGTTACTTTGATTACAAACTTTTATTTTCAGGCCTGACTTGTGGTGGCGCAGGGGATAAAGCAGCTACCTGGAATGCTGAGGTCACCGGTTTGAGACCCTGAGCTTGCCTGGTCAAGGCACATATAGGAGTTGATGATTCCTGCTCCCCTCTCTTCTCTGTCTCTCTCTCTCCCTCTTTGCTCTAAATTGAATAAAGTCTTAAAAAAACTTTTATTTTTAGACTCTACTTACACATACATGGGATAGTGGAGAGTTAATACATCTACCATTTAAAGTAGTTCCAACTTTGAGATTCACTTAGTAAGCTATGTAAGACCAAAGGGGAAGAACTATTGTCAGAATTACCTCATCCTCCCCTTTATTTTGAATTTGCACTAATTTCAATTTATTGTGTTTACATGGATTCAAGTGTCCCACTGAATATAACACCCTCAGTCCTCCCCCACCCCATGTCCCTATTTATACTCCCCTTGCCAACCTCCCCTCTAACTCCCTCCCTCCTTCCCTCTGGGATTTGCTGTCCTGTTATCTGTATCTCTGCGTTATGTATATATAATTTCACTAACCCTTTACCTTCTCTGATCCCATCCCTTTGTCCCCCTTCCCTCTGACAGCTGTCCCTCTGGTCCCTGGGAGAACATATTCGCCAATATGTCTGATAAGGGGTTAATAGCCAAAATTTATAAAGAATTTCTAAAACTCAACACCATGAAGGTAAACAATCCAATTTAAAAATGGGCAAAAGAACTGAATAGACACTTTTCCCCTTTGATTTTTGTGTGAGCTAATGTCATCAAATCTGTCCACTCGGTATTTTTTGCTGCTGTCAGAGTTTGATTTTCACACTGCGTGATAAAGCAGAATTACTTTGAATTAAAGACCAGAGAGGCTCCAACTCAATTATTTTAGTCATGTTCCCCATAAGCTTTGTGCAAATTATGCTTGACTACTTTGTCTATTAAACAAAGGAGGGCTTGACAGTGCAGAAAATGAATAACTAGTTATTAATATGAACTTAGCAATTTTTTGGTATTAGATTCCTAACATAATTGTGTACATGTAATGTCATCTGTTTTTGTTTGCAAACATTCATTTTATTTTCTTTCTCACCAATTTTGGACACTATATAAGAAAATCTAAGTTTCCTAATGAGTTGGATATTCAATTATATTGCTTTTCATATCTCATCAGCTAATTGTTTTCCCAATCTCATCAAATTAGCTGTGTCTGAAGTATAAGACTGACAGATATCGCTGATTGCATATCCAATATCCATTCTCATCTTCATTCTCATTTATACAGGTTCAACATAGTTCACCCCAAATATATGTCCAGTTATAAATACAAGCTTCCAGGCTCTCTTGAAGCTAGTAAGTATGTGGCATTCTTCTTTAAGGAGGGTTCCTAGGCTTCCCTGTTATAGATGCTTCTCCCCATTCCTGCTTCACATTGACTTCCTCTCTTTACCTGCTCAGAATGACGATACAGTGCTGGAGGTGCAGTAGTCACACCACATGTGATCAGGAGATGTCAAGGGCAGGAAAGGACAGTATGTTAAGGATGGCAGAAAAGAAACAATAAAAGGAAACCATTTCTTTGAAGATGTGACAGGATCACTGTGCTAGCACTAGGTGCCTAGCTCCGGACATTCTTCTTGCACAAGGCAAGTAAAACCTTAGATGGGTAAACTGCCGTTTTCTGTTACTCATGGCTGAATGCATTCCTAACTTATAAAAAAAGAGTCTAATCTTTTTGCAGTAAAGACTTTCAAACATATCTGCCATTCTTTTAAAATATGATATTCTAAAGGAGTTGTTGTCAGACTAATAAGTCAAGTAACTGCTTCCTTCCTGTTATTACATTAGGACACATTAATTTAGCTTTTATCGGAGTTAATGTTTCTTTCAGTCACTTCTTTACATACAAGCATTTTTAAAGTAAATATATAAAAATGACCTATTTAGAAATTGCAAAAACAGAAATATTTATAAATCATCTAATTAAGTTCTTGCTTCCTTTCCTAAACCATTAATTCTTTAGGTGTAAAATACATTATAATTGAATGCTGTTCCTATTGTATTTTATGCACACTAGTTATCATGCTAATGTGCACAGAGGGTTTTATCTACCATGAATGTATCAAGTAGATCCCAGTCCTTGCCACTACAAATGCTGACAGACTAAATAAAACTGCTGACAATTTCCAAAATCTGTTCACATAGATCACTGCTATGCAATCATCATTGCATGTCCTGGTGAATAAAATAATGCTTTCATATTTGATATTTGTCTTAATTTCAAAATAACAATAATTATACATTATTAAATTATATTTATGCATTTCCTGTAATTCTCTGGTAACTCATTATACAATATAAATTTCAATAAAATTCACTCTCTCTGCATGTATTTTTAGCCACGGCTTAAAAATAAACCCATCAACTAACTCATCCTTCTCTGGCATCCTCTTCTGTAATCTATGCTAATATCCTTTGGGAAAGCCATATTTTTTATAATTTTTTTGATTTTTAAATCGCATGACATATTTTAAAACATCAGGGGAGAGAGAGAAAGAGAAACAGGGAGAGAGCAGAACAAAGAAGCAGAACTCCCTACCAAAACTGCTTTGTCTTCATCAGGAAGTTTTCCAGACTAACTGAACAACTTAATTCACAAATTAGCAAAATTCCGCTATAAAGATGTGATTGAGGAGGAAAGGAAAACTCCTGACCTTTTGGATTCTAATCTCCTGATTAGCTTTTTCCATGCTCCCCATTAAATGCTGGGAATAATTAGTACCAGCTTTCAGATTTAGCCAAAGCAGCTAAAAGCAAAATCCAGCCTTGTGACTAAAATGGTAAAGAGAAAACTGGTGATAATTAAATTATAAAGTTGTTTTACAGAAGCTTCACTCCTGCTCCCTGTCTAATGGACACAAACTAAGACCCTATTTATGTCAACTGAAAGCTTCATCAGGCAGAATCATTCATTATATAAATATAACCTTTAAAGTCATATCGCAGCTACAATGGGAATAATATACACATGAATAGCTGAGGATTGACAGCATTTAATATTTATTAAGTGTCTTTTTTTGACTCAAGTAAGTCAATTCTATGTACCCAGTGATAGTACCCACTTATTCAGCCTCTAACCATGATGAGTAATACTCTGGGTAAGAGAGTGAGTTAGAAATTGCACAATGGAGATTTCAAGATGAATGAGACACTGTCCTTATTTTCCTGTGGTAAACTCCTTATGAAGGAAATAATAGTTCCTTACAGAATGGAAAGGTCAAACCCACATTAGATGATAAGTAACTAGAGGTTGAAGTAATATTTGGGTAAAGCCTCATAGGATGGGTTTCGATAGGTGGTGATTTCAAGCATATGAAGGGCCAAATCAAAGGGCGATGAAAGTTCCGAAAGTAATACTGTTGAAGGGAATATATGCAAAAAAGAGGGGAAACCCTGGACAGGTAGAATGGAACTAGAATTTTAAAGAACACATTGAAAAGTTTAGATTCTTTTGAGAAGATAGTGAGTCTCAGGTGAGTGAAAAATAAATTGATGAAGTACTAAGTATAGTCAGTTTCAATCCCTCCCCACAGAGAACTAAAAAATTTTAGGATTAGAGTTCTGCTTCTCTTTATGATTACATGGAGAAGGGTGTTAGCTCCTCTTTTGAAACAATGCTAAAATCTTACTTTAACTTTGATCATCTGCTAAGTGTGATTTTAACTACCCTTTCACCAAGGGCCCAAGAATAGAAATGTCAGATTATTTACCCCTCACTATAAATTATGTCCACCTACGTGAATGACATTATTATTACCAACCTATCCCTCCTCTTTCTTTCCTTCCTATTTACAGTCTTTACCTTCTTAATCATTTTACCTTTATGAGTAAATATTAAGCACATAGAGTAGAGATACCAGTTTGTCAAATTTTAAACGCTGAAATTATGATTTTTACTAAGGCTGGTATTGAAAATCCCGTTTTGATTATAATAAAAAAAGTAAACAAGTCTTGAGCCAAAGGGTTAAGGATTAAATCTGTATTAATTTAAGTAGGGGATTTTTATGGATTTTCATAAGAAGAGTCAAGAGAATTGTAAACTTTTACCTACTGAAATAGATCATCTAAAACTCTGCTCCATTTCATGGTCTGATGGAAAAAATATTCTACCAGGAGCAGGCAGAAGCAAAGCTATAATCCTTAAATCTACACAGAAAAAAAACATGCATATCCGCCCTTGGTTCCAGTTTTATTTAAAACATCCTTTTTTCATTTTTTCCCCCTAAAACTATGCTCAAACCCTGGTTTATGGTTTATGAAAGGAACAAGTAATATAAAATATAGTATGCTGTATTCACAGTAACAGACTCAATGGAATAGATTCTACAGTGTATCTGATTTGGGGCTTTTCACATATGTACAGAATATTATATAGAATTTGTAAATTATACGTCTGTTCCACCTCATTTTATCTATTTGTCCTAAATTAAGTTCCTTCAAGTTGACAGTATTAACAAGTGCTACGCCCTGGCCAGAGAGCTCAGTTGGTTAGAGCGTAGTCCCGAAGCACAGAGATGCTGGTTCGATCCCTGGTCAGGGCACATACAGGAGCAGATCAACGTTCCTGTCTCTCTCTCACTCTCTCCTTTGTTCTCTCTCTCCCTCTCTCTAAAGTCAATACAATAAAAATGTTTTTTAAAAAGGTGCTGCATTACTGAGACAGGCTCAAAAAGGAAGGAAGAAATTTTGATTTTGTTTGCTGTGGTCTCCTTGTAGCTCTGAAAATTGGAAATGTATAAAATGACCAAATAACTCATAAACAAAGTAAAGTCCAGTTTTTATCAGACATCTTCAGGATAGAGATAAGAGAATTCTCAAAAAGAAAGTAAAAATATTAAGAAAGCCCTGGCCAGTGGCAGTGGATAGAGCATCATTCCAGCACACCAAGGTGGCTCGTTTGATCCTAGGGTTGCCAGCTTGATCCAAGGCTGCTGGTCACCAGTGCACGCCCTGGTCAAGGCGTGTATAAGAAGCAATCAGTGGATGCACATCTAGGTGCAACAATGACTTGATGCCTCTCTCTCTTTCCTATCCCTTTTACTTTCTCAAATTCAATAGAAAAAATATTAAGATAATTCTACATATTAATTCACTGCCATTTCATGAAGTATATTGTAGACTCATTTCTCTCTCTCTGCTCTCTCTCTCTGCCACCCCCTCTCACCCTATCTTCTTCATTTAAAAAAAAAGTCACAGCTAAATTGAAGGGAGAAAATAAAAGAGAGAAATTAGCTTGGGAATAATGTGAAGAAGAGATGAAGAAAATTCTCTGCAATTAACCCAGAGATTAACCTGACTTAGTCCAATCATATCCAACAGCTTGTAGAGTTCCAGTTTGCAATGTCTAGGATTGAATCTCAAGCTGGCTTTCTAGATTCCCAGGGATAGCATGCCCCATGATGTGCCCCATGGTCATGCTTTTGGAGAAACTCAACAGAAACCACATACTTTCATAAGCACTGTGCTCATAAGAACCCTTAAATCCCATTAATCCTATATTGAGGTTTTGAGCTCCTTCACAGAAAAACCTCATGTTAAACTATTGCCCATAGGGTATTTATGCAAGTCATCTTCAGTAGGGCCTGTCCCCTGAAAAGTTTTGTGAAAGATGTTATTCATTTGGATGCCAATGGAACAGTGGTGTACAGAATCACATCTATGCGTCATAGAGTGATGTTGCAACTAAATTAACATAAATCTTAAAGCGGTAAATCTTGGAACATAAACAGACTAGGAGATTAGATTTGAGATGAACATAAAGGTACAATCACTAATGTCAGGGAAGGTATCTTGTTTCTATTAATTCTATTCAGGCAACCTGTACCCTAGAGTTTGTGTTCTAAATTATTAAGCTAATGTTCTGAAATACTTTCAAACAAATTCTAGGATGCAACAATGAGGAGAATCTCTATTTTTTTTTTTAAGTCAGGGACAATTGGATCCTTGAAAATATTAAACTCAGATGTTGAACCAAGAAAGAATATATTTTATAATAAATACTGAGATAATGTATCTTGCATTATTTATTAAAGTATATTTCAGATAGACTATATTTATTTTTCTAAATATAAAAAAATTAACATACTATACTGTAGAATATCTATCATATAAACAAAACTTTATAATAAAAAATTTAAAACTAAAATAAAAAGCTGGGAACAGTTGTTGCAAATAAAACAAAGAATCAAATCTATATGAAAAAGAACTAATATACATGTTTAAGAAACAATCATTAAGATCCACTGGGCAGATGTTGAAAGAATCTGAGCAGTGGCCTGACCTGTGGCGGCACAGTGGATAAAGCATCGACCTGGAAATGCTGAGGTCGCCGGTTCGAAACCCTGGGGCTCGCCTGGTCAAGGCACATATGGGAGTTGATGCTTCCAGCTCCTCCCCCCTTCTCTCTCTCTGTCTCTTTTCTCTCTCTCTCTCTCTCTCTCTCTCTCTCTCTGTCTCTCCCTCTCCTCTCTAAAATGAATAAATAAAAATAAAAAAAAATAAAAAAATAAAAAGAAAGAATCTGAGCAGAGATGTCAGACAAATGGAATGACAAAGGGTAAATAAACAAATGGAAAGATGTACTGATCCTTACTGAAAATACTATGGACTTAGTATTTTATGGCATCTAAATTGGTAGACTTTTTTAATTATAGTATTCACATAGTGACATTTATGACAACATGGATGGACCTTGAGAACATGATACTGAGTGAAATAAGTAAATCAGTAAAAGCTAAGAATTGTATGATTTCACACACAGGTGGGATATAAAACTGAGACTCATGAACACAGATGAAAGTAAAGTGGATACCAGGTGGGGGGGACATAGGGGAGGGGGAGGAGATGGGGAGGGGATGGGGTAAGGGTCAGGGGAAGAATGTAAAAAGAAACAAATATAAGGTGATGGAAAATTATTTGACTTTGGGTGATGGGTATACAACATAATCAGCAGCTCAAATGCTATAGAAATGTTTACCTGAAACCTATGTACTCTTATTGATCAATGTCACCATGTTAAACTTAATTTTCTAAATAAAATTTTTAAAAATTATAGTATTTAGTAAGGTTAAAAAAATGAAAGTATTATTTGGAATTGTAACCTGATGTAAATTTCTATAAAAGCAATGTAACAAAATGTAGCAGAAGTCATAAAGTAAGCTATCAGTTCCAGACAAGTTAAAATATATGTACAAAAATAAAAAGTTCAAAGCCTCTTTTATCTATTCCAACACATATTTAGAAGCATTCCAAATACCTAACATTTGAAGAATAATTATTTCAAAGGTGACATTATTATTGTTATTTAATTTTCTTTTCCACTTAAGTAAACTAATAATTATGCCATTTTTCTAAATTTATTTTATACATTTACTAATACATTTAAGTATAATAGAAAAATACTTTTTTCTCTCCTATTCATGAGAACTATAATACTTTTTTATTCAAAATTTATCCTTCTTATATTGCATTTTCTTATACTCATACAGTACACAACAAATATTTTTAACAAACATCAGATATGTCCCAAGTATGAATCATTACAGTGATATAAAATTGAGACATTTATTTTAAAAATCTGGGTAGCTGAATTGTTTAGAGCATTTTCCCAACACACCATGGTAGTGGGTTTGATCCCTGGTCAGGGCACTAATAAAAATCAACTAATGAATGCATAAATAAGTGAAACAACAGATTGAAATTTCTCTTTCTCCCCTTCATCTCTCTAAAATTAATAAATTAAAACAAAATTTTCTTTTAAAACTTGGTTCTCAAACCTCTGCATGTTTAATTTGATATATGTAGATATTTAAGGCAATATATGTCATAGCATAGTATCTCTTATTCAGCAGAAGCAGTAGCAGTAATGAACATTAATGTATAATATGAAGTGGTAGAAAAGTAAGGCTCTGAATATTTTCTGTAAAACAATATGTATGGAGAGATATAGTTCTGTGTAATTCTGTCTTGGCAAAATTAGGAGTTAAGAAAGCAGTAAAATTTGATTCTACATAGTATATATATATGTGTATATCTAGTTATTAAGCTATATAGATTTATTATATACACATTCATTTGTATTCAGTATAAAAATGGCAAAACCAAGACAATGAGTTAAGCATTGGATCAACAGCAAGCTATTTTATGTATATAATTTTAAACATACAAATATTCAAAACTATATACAATTGTGCTCATTTTTAGTCTTCAGCTGTATACTTGAAATTTTATAGATAAGACTAACAATATGCTTTGCCATGTTGTGAAAATTTATTAAATTTAATGAAATATTTTTATTAACTTCTTATATTTATAAAGTTATTTTTCTCAATACTGTGATGTATTAGAATGCTAAGGAACTACGTATCTCAATCCTTTAATATACAGATGTTGACAATGATAGAGAGGTTAGGGAACTTCCCAAGGAACACATTTAAAAAATTTTTCAGATCTGGTTCTCTGCACTTTCTACAATCTTCAAACAATATAAAACTATTACTTTGGTAATCAGGAAAACACCTGTTATAAAAAATGTTTAAATACATGTGTAATGAAAAGTGAATATAATTAAATCAGGTGTTTTCCCACAGCAACTAGAAATTAAGAAAACAACATTGTTATATGTTTAAAATTCATTTTACTAACTTTGTATTTATGTTTAAAATCTTTGATTAATTATAGTGCTATTTTGGTATTCAATTTAATGACTTTTTTACTTATTAATTTTTATAATCCAATGACTTTGACAGCATAGCATAAAGCTTGGGCTTTTAAAGTGGCCTACTTGCAGGAGAGGGAATTGGGAAGAATTTGCTCTTTAAAATATTAAATATTATTTTAGGATGATTCTTGCCTTTGCATACTTTCTGATATTTTACAAAATGCTTTTAAGTATGTATTTAAGTTCCAAGATTTGTTTATAATAGACTAATGAATGAACATGAGATAGAAATTTATCATTTATCTTTTATCTTTTTTAATCTTTATCACAATTGTATAACTTTACACATACTTTAAATTAAATATAATTTTTAATTATTTGCAGAGTGATTAAACATAAACAGTATTTTTAAAAACTAGAAGGAAATTAGCGTGACCAGGTAGTGGTACAGTGGATAAAGCACTGGCCGGGGACACTGAGGTCTCAGATTCAAAACCCCAAGGTTTCCAGCTTGAGCATGGAATCATAGACATGACCCCATGGTCACTGGCTTGAGCCCAAAGGTCACTGGCTTGAAGCCCAAGGTGGATGGTTTGAGCAAGGGGTCATGGGCTCGGCTGAAGTCTCCCCGCCCCTCCCTGGGTCAAGGCACATATGAGAAAGCAATCAATGAACAACTCAGGTGCCACAACAAATAATTGATGCTTCTTATTTCTCTTATTCCTGTCTGTCTGTCCCTATCTGTCCCTCTCTCTCACATACACATTATAAAAAACACCCAAACCCCCCCCCAAAAAAAAAACCTAGAAGGAAATAAAAGTTAATTCTAATCTAATTTTAGATTAAAAAATTTTTTTAAATAGGTTTTCTGGCTATAGGTTAAATAAACTCTTTATATCAAAGAAACAATGTAAATAATTAGTAGCAAATGACAGATAATTTGTTTTTACAAAAAAGCAAAATAACTTAAAGCACAGATTCTTTCCAAAAGACAATTAAGACTAACATGCAATTTAGAAAAAAAAAAACTAAAATTTTTATGCACAGATGAAAAAATTTGTAAGCCTCTATATTAATTGAAACATATTAGATATTTTTAACCTATTAATTTTATAAATCATAGTAACTAAAATATTCAATACTTACAATAATTAAGGAATATGCAGTGTAATATACTATTAGTACACTAATAGTAACAGTTGTTCAAAATGTCACTTAAAATCTTCTTTAAATTCTATGCATCACATTTCTGAGAACCCATGCTAAAACTACAATTCAGGACTGATCTTCAAACATTTATTTTAGAATCACCGAAAATTAAATGTTTAATCCTAACAAAATGGTTGAATAAAGAGCAGAAATTTAATACCATATTATGCAAGTTTATGGAATAATATAGGAAAATGTGGCTCAGTGGACAGAGTGTCAACTCAAGACGCAGAGGGTCCTGGTTCAAAGCCTAGAGGTGGCCGGCGACAGCTTGAGCACAGACTCACCAGCTTGAGTGCAGGATCATTGACATGATCCCAAGGTTGCTGGCTTGAGCGAGGGGTCACTGGCTCAGCTTGAGACCTCCCCTCCCAAGGCACATATGAGAAGCAATCAATGAACTAAAGTGAAGCAACTATGAGTTGATGCTTCTCATCTTTCTCCTTCTCCTCTCTCTCATTTTTTGTCTCTCTCTCTCTCAAAAAAAAAAAAATTGAAGAAATTGAATTTGACTCCTGCTTTACTATTTTAAAATATTAATTTAATATAGCACAGATACCTCATTAGCAGGTGAAGGTGTAATACCTAATCATTTTGGCCCCATGCAACTGCATTATAAATATTTCTTTTTTATATACCCTTGAGAACAAGAATTAGTTGAGCTCTAGCGAAATGCTCTACATGAGTTATTTATAAAAGTAGGAAATACTATACTACTGTTGGTGTTCTGAACTGAATAATGAATTAATCCATAAATCATTTAGAACCTGATATCTGTTGTCTATTTATTTTGTTAAATACAGAAAATTATTAGTAGTCTGAACCTTCCAAATACATAACCTTCTGTTATTTATTTTTTGTTTTTTGCAGTGCCCACATATTTAAGTTATTTTCAATTATGACCATAAATCTATTCCCATGCATTTACCGTATTTCAATAGTCATACATTTCTTTTTTTTTTTTACTGGTATTTTTACTATAAAATGGAAAACTTTGGAGAAAGGATGAGGGATTATTATCTTCAGTGTACTTTGCAACAATAGGCAGCTCTCATAAACTTTTATATTTTTGACCCATTTATAACTTGTATGGAAATAGTAAATAATGGCATAGTTATATGGAATTTAGATATAAGAGGCTTTCCTTCCTTTTTACCATCATTCAATTCTTTGAATGAAAAATTTCACTTGAGACTATGGAATCTATGAGATAGAGATACCCAGATAAAAGTAGAAACAAATGCAATAGTGGAATTAAATTTGGAGCTTTGATGCTTTTAAACTTTAGGGATATATATAGTCAGTAGTTAAGACCCAAGCAACTATTGCTGCTTCAACAATATATAAAATTATTCAGGTAAAGATGGAAAAGCGCAGCATTTTATACTGTACAGGAATTTAGAGAGTAACTGCCCAACACCCTCCCTTTATATTAGAGGAAATTAAGCCAATAAGAAATTAAACAATTTTCCTGGGATCACTAAGCTAACTAGTGGAAGAGGAGGAACAAAAAAGGTCACTAGATTTATAGCAAATTGATCTGTTCATTCATTTCTACATAAAAATTTCCTGCATTCAAGGCACCTAGTGTAAGTCAAAATTCGTTATGCAATGCTGTCTTACAAATCAAGGTTCAAAACAAGAGAAAAATAAAACAAGAATTATGAAAACAAATAAAACAAGTGGCCACTGAGCAAAGATACTGAATAAATGACCAGTTCTCTCTGCTTTCCTTCACTCATACCTATACTCAAAGGTGCTGGCTCAGACTAAAAAGGACACCGAAGTGCATCAATGAACTGTGTTCTAGGTCTCACACTGCCCTAATGTGTACCCTTGGGCACTTTTCTGTATCACTCTTGACCTTGGTTTTATCATCTAGTCAAAACTCAAGATGATTTCTCCAAAGCTCCCTTTTTCTTTAAGTCTCTAAGCAGCTGACATTTAACAAATTATCTCTTTTCTTTTTGAACCCTATGCCCAGGCAATAAACTCTCCTTAAAGAAATTCCTGCATTTACTGTTTAAAATCAGATATTTTCAATGGATTTGCCTAACAATAAGAGTTCTTAATAGCTGTAATTATACTATGAACATTTTGGTATTTCAGAGTAATACAGTTCACGGAAAGAAAACAACTAGCTATGGCGATGAGTTTGTCTTGAGAAGTTGCTGTCGGATATCAGTTTTAAATTTCACGTATTTTCTTTCACAGAACCTGCTTTCTTGCTAACAACTTATAGGAGAGAAGAAACTTTTAATTAAAAGATGAAAGCATCACATAAAAATGACTAATTACATTCCCCCCCCCCAAAGAACCATGTTTACAACATTCATGTTCTTTCAAGCAACTTGAAATTACATTCTTCAAGTGGTTCATAAAACCTTCACACATGGTGAAATAAAGAGATGACAAGGAGAATAAAGAACTGGCTAGAGAAGTCATTTCTAACAGTATGTCATCTAAGTTTAACAGTTTACAGGTAACCATTTGGGTTTTAATGCTTCAAGTGCATTCATAATTTCAATGGGTTTTTATACAACATAGGGATTAGGAGACTAGCCAGGCTTTCTGGGGATGCATACTGGGTTGGAAGGGGACTGCTTGAAGGAATGTGAGTTGCACCAGCAGGATCTTCTCTCACCATACTTATTGTTTCTGTTACTGATAGCAAGTATCACTATCATCTTTTTAGCATGTAATATTATATAAAAGACATCTTTTACAATCATCACATTTAGTCTCACAGCTTTTCTTGGATGTTATTTATTTCTATTTATTAAATGAGAAAACCATGCTCAGAAGAATTAGGAGCTTTATCAATCTGACAGCCAATTTATAGTAAAGCCAGGTCTTAAACAACCCCATACCAGAACTCCTATTATTTTATCTTACCTTAAGATGACATCATTTCATGTAGATACAAAGGTTTTACCTCTCCCTACCAGGTGTGAGGCTGTCAGGGATCCTAAATTTAGCCTGAGATAAATATTTAGGTAAATGTCTTGAAATAGACAACTTCTCTCATTTGGTAGAAACTCTAATTGTTTCACATTGAAAGAAGAAACATTCTGTCAAAGTCACTCTTTCACACTGGACTCTCATGTCACTAAAAACATTTCTCTCTCTTTACTCCCACAGAAAGGAATATTACTGGAAAATATAGTTAACATTTATTATGAAAGGAAATAGAAAGCAGTCAAGTATTTTTAAGCCTATCTTCCAAATATTTAAGTTGTATTAATAGCTGAAGTTTACCATTTGAGGGTAGCTCAAACAAAATGTAACAAAATACCCTTGAATTTAGTACAATCATTACAGTAGTAGGTGTGGCCAATGTGGCATTTGATAACAAAGCCTACTTAAAATAGGTCAAACAGAAGGGGGCAACTGAGATGTTGAGGGGAATACGGGGGAGGGGGGATGCATTCGAGGTGACACTAGAATCTATGTAAACACAATAAGTTAAATTAAAAAAAAGTTTAAAAATACCATGTTAGCAAAGACTTAAGGAAATGACAAAATTAATACTGTGTATTACTAGTAGGAATGCCAATTGGTACAGCCACTTTGGAGAACAATGTAGCAGCATTTAGTAAAATTGAAAATGCATGTATCATAAAATTCAGTGATGCCTCTTCCAGGTATGTGTGCTAGAGAAACCCCACCATTTGTGTTTAAGGACCCATGTATAAGAATGTTCAGTCCTGTGTGCTTTAAAATAGAATTTGAAATAAACTAAATGTCAGTCATTAAAAAAATTAATTAATTAATAAAATAGGTCACACCTTACCTGTTAGTACATGATCAGTGATTATTCTATAAATTGAAGTTGGAACAGCTGGCCAAAAAAGCTAGATGGACCCTTTCCTTATTTCTCATATCAAAAAAAAAAAAAAATGACAGATGGATCAAAAATTAAATATATAAAAAAAGAAATCTTAAAAGAACAATGATAAATGGTAAAATTAATAATTTTAAAATGGAGTCACACTCGTTAAACATGTCTGACCAGGTGGTGGGGCAATGGATAGAGCGTCAATCTGGGATGCTGAGGACTCGGGTTCAAAACCTGGAGGTCTCAGGCTCGAGCGTGTGCTCATCCAGCTTGAGCTTGGGCTCACTAGCTAGAGCGCGGGGTCATCACTTGAGTGTGGGGTCACTGGCTTGAGCAGTGTCACTGCCTCAGCTGGAGCTCTCAGTCAAGGCACATTTGAGAAAGCAATCAATGAACAACCAAGGTGCTGCAACTATGAGTTGATGCTTCTCATCTCTCTCTCTTCCTGTCTGTCTCTGTCTTTCTTTCCCTTTCTTGCGCTTAAAAAGCAAAAAAAAAAAAAAAGGAAAAAATAAAGAAAAAGAAAAGGAGAGCAGTACAGGCAGGAAAGTTTGCTAAACCTAGCTGAATTAAAAACACACACACAAAAAATTTAAGAGACAAAAAATCAAATAACCTAATTAAAATTGGGACAAATGACTTAAATAGACATTTATTCCATGATGACATACAAACATCCAAAAAGCATATGAAAATCAGTTCAACATCACTAATCATAATAGAAATGCAATAAAAACCATAATGAGATAATTTCATACCCATTAGTTACTATAAAAAAACCCAGAAAATAAGTATTGATGAGGATAAAGTGAAAGTCTTGTGCACTGTTGGAAGAACTGTAAAATGGTGCAATCTCTATGAAAAACATGATAGAGATGCCTCAAAAACTTGAAAATAGAACTACCATATGATCCAGCAGTCCAACTTCCAGATACATATCCAAAAGAAATTAGGATCCTAAAGAGATATTTGTACACCCATGTTCATGGCAGCTCTATTCACAATAGCCAACAAATTAAAGCAACCAAAATAGCCATAGATGTTTGAATAAACAAAGTGTAGTATATACATACAAGGAAATATTATTCAGACTTAAAAAGGAAGGAAATTCTGTCACATGCTACATCATGGCTGAACTTTGAAGATATAAATTAAGTGGAATAAGCCAGTGTTGAAAAGACAAATACTGCATGAAACTACTTGTGTATAGCATCTAACAGAATCATATTCATAGGAAGTAGAATGGTGGCTACCAGGGATTGGAAGGAGGAGGAAAATGCAGTTGTTATTTAATGAGAAAAGAGTTTCAGTTTCACAAGATGAAAAAGTTCTGGAGATCACTTCAACAGCAGTGCGAATATATTTAACACTATAAGCTGTATATTTAAAAATGTGCAGGTGGTAAATTTTATATTATGTGTTTGTTTTTTGTATTTTTCTGAAGCTGGATATTATGTGTTTTTACTATAATAAAAATACATTAGAATATTTATATATGACTTTTAAAAACTTTAAACAAAGTAAAAGAAATAATAGACTAAGAATAACATTTAGAACAGTTATGACAAAGTTAATTTCCTAAATACACTCAAAGTTGTAACAAATCAATACCAAATTGATTATTATCCTAATTTTTTAAATGGCAAAATATATTAATAAGCAGTAGACTAAGAAATGGGAAATAATTTTAAGATGTTAAACTCACTCATAAAACTGAATAGTAAAATAACAGATGTTACATTTTACCTAATAATAGTGATGAAAAATAACAGTAGATCATATCTAGTGATGGTGACAGTGAAAATAAGAGGTTAATAGGTCCCTGGCACACTGTTTACATGTATGTAAAATGATGAAACAATTTTGGAAGCAAATTTATCAAAACCTTTTAATATTTAAAATTTCCTAAATATACTCAAACCTAGTTGGTCAAATCGTTGGTCTTTGGGCCAATGATTTCACTGGTAGGAATCTATTTTACAGATATATTTTAGGTTTATATTGAGAATGAAATGAATTAATCCCTGAAAATACTTAGCAATGTGCTTAATAAGAATAAATTACTCAGTAAGCATTATTAATATTTTATTATATTTACTTGAATATGCATAAAATATTTCTGAGATGCTATACTAGAAAATGTTAAAAGTAGGTACTTCTGCAAGAACAAATAGAAAGCTAAGATGTTTTGTAAGAATTTTTACCATAAACATATAACATATTTATGGTATTATAATGTTAATTTTAGTCACTGAGACCAGGACCGAACACTATCTTAAAAAGTTTAAAAAAATATCTATAATTCTTCTTTCTGAACTTATTAGGCCTACAGTTTTCCTTCCTTCTTCTCTCAAGAGAGCTAGCTCTGTATTCAAAGGACACCAAATAAATAATGTTGCCTCATTTTTCTTTCTCTCATCGTTTTCCTGAGCCTTTGAGAAGAAACAGTAACACAGTATAACTGGACGTCCAGTGACCACTGCAGTTGTCTACTTAAAGTTCTTGAATTCTTCTCCCAAGAAGCCCTTTGCCTTCGCTATTCAAACTGGAACCTCAAGAGCTGTTGGAGCAGTTAGAAAGTATTGTCCATGTGGGCATGGCCCAGACCCCATGCTACTGGATGGCTTTCTCAGGGACACTCACGACACTGTAACGGGCTGAAGGATGGTGCTAAAAAGATATGTCCACATAAATCTATTTCAGTTATTTTAAGCCACCAACTTTGTGGTAATTTGGGATGAGAGTGCTAGAAAATTAATTCAGATGCCCTTCTCTAGAGGACAACTGTCTGAAAACAAATGTTTCAACAGTGAAACATTTTTACATCACTTGATCTCAGATGTTTCTTATAATAGTCTAAACAGTCAACATGTCACCATAACACTTAAACATTGAAAAGACATCACTTTGGTAAAACATGCTTATAAGAAATAATCCCTTCTGTTAACAATGCCACAACTGTTACTGTGGTTGATATAAATCCTGTCCCACAAATCTGTAATTCTACAACTTGAGGTCCATGCACTTGGGTCACAAAGGTTTTTCTGTCTTCAAAAACCCCTATTAAAACATGAAACTTTCTGCCTGACCAGGCAGTGGCACATTGGATAGAGCATTGGACTGGGACGCAGAGGACCCAGGTTCAAAACCCCGAGCTTGAGCCCAAGGTCTCTGGCTTGAACAAGGGGTTACTCGGTCTGCTGAATCTGTCCTGTCAAGGCACATATGAGAAAGCAATCAATGAACAACTAAGGTGCCGCAATGAAGAATTGATGCTTCTCATCTCTCTCCCTTCCTGTCTGTCCCTATCTATCCCTCTCTCTGACTCTCGCACTGTCTCTGTCAAAAAAAAAATGTGAAACTCCCTAAAACATAAAATTTTTGGAGATGAAAGTTGTAATATTTTAGGGTATCTTCTATGCTACTTGATTTGAAAAGGACTAAGTGGAGGAAGAAAAGGGCCCAGAAAATTCTACAAAGTACCTCTGAAGATTGAACACATTTCCTAGAATGGTTGACCAAGTTCTTTAAGACATCATACTGCTGCCTGACCTGTGGTGGCACAGTGGCTAAAGCGTCGACCTACAATGCTGCTATTGCCAGTTGGAAACCCTGGGCTTACCTGGTCAAGGCACATGTGGGAGTTGATGCTTCCTACTCCTCCCATCTCTCTCTCTCTCTCTCCTCTCTAAGGTGAATGAAGTCTTTAAAAAAAAAAAAAGATCATACTACCAGAAAAAAAAAATGACCTACTGTATCCTGTGCTAAATATTAGATATATCAGAACATAAATTCAAAACCCAAGTCACAATTGTCTCACCAAACAGCTTCCATGGAAAAATGAGTTTAAGGAAATGAAACAATGCATCTTTTCCTCACTCTTACTGTCATTATAGCTTCAGATTGTATATTGGTGCCACCATGGTTCCTTGGGAAAATGGTCTGGGCCTGGCAGAAGAGAGGAGTTTCACCAGGGGAGGTTGGCAGATTGTCTCCCAGAAGGCCTTGAAAGTTGGAAAAATTACTAGGATTAGAATCTGGCACTGAGTTTTGTAGACACAGAAACTGGACTCTCTTAGCACATGACAGCATCCTCTTCTATAAGGAGCCTGAAAAAAACTGAATTTACAGCCCCTGACTGGCCTGTAAGTTCATCCATTTAAAGTGTTGCGTCTTGGTTCTGATGCATAAGAGAGATTTCATACATTCATTCTACATCTTTTCTTTCCCTCTCTACAATATACAGATGACATAGAATATTCTGGAGTTATATATAGAATAATATCAATTATGGAAAAAATACAACAGAAGTAACAGCATTGCAGAGCATTTTTAAATATTACTTTATTATAGCCTATAACTTTTGACCACTACACAAGGTCAACCATCATTATTGTGAGGCATGACAGTAGCCCAATGGCTACAACAGGAAGATGATGATCTTAATTTTTCAACTGGATCCTGTATAAAGCTTGACTTGGATGTGTCTAAACAAGTATAAATATAGAATTCATGATGATGTCTATTAGGATTATAAAATCTTCTGAGAGAAAGCTGTCTAGAGCTGACCTGCTTAAGAGTTTTGAAAGCAGACAGATCAAAGCATGTGTTACTGAAAATCCTGCTGGCTGTCATGAGAAAAGGAGTAAAATTGAAAAGCCCATTCAGTTGTATTCATTATTGTGATGACTTAGAATAGATAAGATGACAAAAATGAAGGGTGAGTAGTATAGAGTAATAAAAATAATCACAGGGCATGTGCCACTGATATTGAGCTTTCTTTTGTACAAGAGAGTTTTGTATTTTTTTCTGAATAGCTATGGTGACAGGTTTTATTTCTGAGTGCCTGGTTTCCTGTCTATAGACCCACACAGCTGAGTAAGATGCCTACCCTAAACATTCATTAGGATATGAGGATGAGTCAAAAAAACAAGATGGACATATGCCAAAAGGTTTCATGCTAAGAGTAAACTCTATGTATCCATTGAAATGCCAAACTGAATTTTGAGCAGATAAAAAATAATGCTGTCTCACTATACCACATCTCATCAGCTCTGACACCTTATACTTTCTTTAATGAATACAGAGTTAGTATTATGTAGATAGGGAAGAAAGAGGCTATACATACTCACATATCTAGCATGCTGAGAAGGGAATTCTGGAATAGATAGACCCTTCAGTATAAGCCACTCTTTAGAAGTCAGAGTTGCATACAATTTTGTGTTGAGGGGAAGGGTGAGAGTTCTGGAGTGATGCTGTTTATAATTCTATGTTCTGTGGAAGATTCAAGTGACAGGGTATATTTTATAGTGCTTTCCTTAAAATATAGTCCTCTTCAAATTGATTTTTATTCCTCTTTTAAATGGGCCAGCCTGTATATATCAAATGAGATTTCACCAGCAAAGAGCTGTGTTGATGTAAATCTACGTTGGCAAGAGCGTCATCAGAGTCAGCTGGGAGTGACAGGCATGTTCCAGCCAATTCTGGACGGTGTGTTGAAATACGCTTCCCAAGCTGCAAGAGCAAATGCACAAAAGCATGCCCACGTATTCACAGGAGGTGACGTGCTGATCAGCAAAGCCATGGCTCTGTTAGAACATAAAACACATACCAGGAGCATTTCTTGAAGAAAAGCCAACCAATCAATCACAGCAAGAGCCTCACATAATCCTTACAGGTTAAAAGGTGTCAGGGCTCGCCTTTTCCCTCGGGGGGGGAAAAAAAAAACGTTTGCACATGTTGCTTTGCAGGTTTGCAGGGCTCACTCCTCAGACAAAGATCGTATATCCTAATAACATTCAGCTAGCTCACGTTATAGACATTTCTAAGCAGGCAATATAAACCAACATTTCAAATTCCAAAGAGAAAGTAATGTTCTATCAATTGCAAATTTGTTTGTTCACACCTGTGATTATGAAAACATTCCTGTGTAAATGTTAAAATGTTTCAGTCTTGCTATTTTTAAAGATATTTTATACCTACATGTAAAACTTATTTAATAGAAGCAGTATCATTGTAATAACTATATATGTGAACCATTGTGGCAGGTATAACATATCTTCTTTACAGAAATATATTTTTAGTTCTTCAGTATCTCGTTTTGTGTGTTCACCACCCGAAATACACAATGCAATATACAGATGATGTACTATAGAATTGTAACCTTGAAACCTATGTCATTTAATTAACCAGTCGCCCCAATAAATTTAATAAAATTAAAACAATAAATCAAAGAACTATCTAGTTTTAAAAAATGTTTATTTATTGATTTTAGCAAGAGAGGAAGGTAACAGAGACAGCAAGAAAGACAGGCACATCAATCTGTTCCTGTATGTGCCCCAGCTGGGGATTGAACCAGCAACCTTTGTGTTTTGGGATGATGCTCCAACCAACCGAGCTATCCAGCCTGGGCAGAAATATCTAGTTTTAACTACATACTTAAAAAAAGGATTCTGTATCCAATGCAAGAAAAAAAACAGTAATGCCATGTTAGAAAATGTGCCCCAGGGCCCAACTTGTGAATGCTAGCAATTTCCCAATCAGTTTTCTGCATCTTTTGCCACATTTCTCATCCCTGGAACATAAATTTATGGTAAGAGTTGGGAAGAACATGGCTTAATAAGGCAGAAATTTTGAAGTGAAGACTACTGGGCAGACCTGGCCAACCTGGTTCCCATTGCCTCTCTCCTACATTTCTATAAATGCACTGCAGGTGAATTAGCACGTCTGGAATGAACGAACACAAACAGACCCAAGAGAATGGCCATCCAGCCGAAAAGTTGTGTTTTTCTAACTGCACAGCCTCAAATGTGATTCTTGTTTTTGACATACAGTCATCACCACAAGAACCACAAGATGACCAGACTCTCATCCTCAGATGGCTCTGTAAATCCCTTAGTCAGATTATGTCCCCAGCCTCCTGACCCCCACACCCAGCCTGCAATCACTCCATTGTGATCTCCAGCACTCAGAGGCTGTCATCAGTAAAATCTCTGGTATTCTCAACCTCTGCTCTGTTTCCTGCACCTTCTTGCTCTAATACTACTGGCTGCCCATTGAGGATGCTGATTTACTTCAACTCTATGTGGTGGCTATTGTTCCTTCCACATTTTTGTAGCACATTCCCTAAAGAAGAAGTAAGTGTCTTTCTTGCTCTTCTCCGCTATTTCCAGAGAATTGTGATTGGTTTTTAAACCACCTCTCCCTTTACTACTCTACTCTGCACCACCATTCTATCTCACCTGGATTTCTGTAACAGTGGAGTAACCATCTCCTTATTTATCTCTTTTCCTCACATCTATATTTTCTCCAAAAATTCTAAGTGCAGTTTAAGTCACTCTGTTCTCTCCCTGAGGCAGAAACTTCCACTGCTATTTATTTTTTTAATTATTATTATTAATTTTAATGGGGTGACAATAAATCAGGGTACATATGTTCAGAGAAAACATCTCCAGGTTATTTAGACATTTAATTATGTTGCATACCCATCACTCAAAGTCAAATTGTCTTCCGTCACCTTCTATCTGGTTTTCTTTGTGCCCCTCCCCTCCCCCCACTCCTTCCCCATTCCTTCCCCCCCCCCCCGGAAACCACTACACTCTTGTCCATGTCTCTTAGTCTCATTTTTATGTCCCAACTATGTATGGAATCATGCAATTCTTATTTTTTTCTGATTTACTTATTTCACTCCGTATAATGTTATCAAGATCCATCCAAGTTGTTTTAAATGATCCATGCAAAAGAATGAAACTCGACTACAGTTTGTCCCCTTGTACTAAAATTAACTCAAAATGGATTAAAGACCTAAATATAAGACCTGAAACAATAAAGTACATAGAAGAAAACATAGGTTCTAAACTCATGGACCTTGGTTTTAAAGAGCATTTTATGAATTTCCCTTTTGAAAGGCAAGGGAAGTGAAGGCAAACATAAATGAATGGGACCACATCAGACTAAGAAGTTTTTGCACAGCAAGAGAAACTAACAACAAAACAAACAGACAGCCAACTAAATGGGAGATGATATTTTCAAATAACAGATAAGGACCTAATATCCAAAATATACAAAGAACTCATAAAACTCAACAACAAACAAACAAACAATCCAATAAAAAAAATGGGAAGAGGACATGAACAGACACTTCTCCCAGGAAGAAATACAAATGGCCAACAGATATAAGAAAAGATGCTCATCTTCATTAGTTATTAGAGAAATACAAATCAAAATTACAATGAGATACCACCTCACACCTGTTAGATTAGCTATTATCAACAAGACAGATAATAGCAAGTGTTGGAGAGGCTGTGGAGAAAAAAGAACCCTCATACACTGTTGGTGGGAATGTAAAGTAGTACAACCATTATGGAAGAAAGTATGGTGGTATCTCAAAAAACTAAAAATAGAACTACCATATGACCCAGCAATCCCTCTACTGGGTATATACCCCCAAAACTCAAAAACATTGGTATGTAAAGACACATGCAGCCTCATGTTCATTGCAGCATTGTTCACAGTAGCCAAGACATGGAAACAACCAAAAAGCCCACTGCTACTTCTTTTCACTGGGATACAACATAGTTATAACGAAGAACCTCCCCCATCCTCTCCAAATCCCTTACTACTGCTTCAAAACACTGACCCCTTTCTAAGTCTCTGACCTCATTTTCTGTAATATCCCCCTCCCTCAAACATACCAATCATATCCTCCCTCAAGGCCTTTGAACTTGTTGTTTCATCTGCCTAAAATGCTCTTCCCCTAGATAATCATATAATCACCCAGTCACCTCCTTCGGATCTCTAATCAAGTATCACCTTTCGAGAGTCCTCCTCAAACAGCTTATATAAAATTTTCTATCCTCTTACCCTGCTTTACTCTTCTTTACTGTACTTGTCATTATTTGACCCACTGGAATATTTGTTTATACACTCTTTTCCCCATTAGAATATATGCTCCATGCCACATTCCCAGAATAGACACTCATAAATTATTTTTTGAATAAGAAAGAGTAATAATATTTAGCTCTTGACTCTTACCCTTGTGAGCCAGTCTCAAAATACAGAAAATGCCATCAGAGCAAAATAGTAGATGTGTTCTAAGAATTAAATTCTCTTGTAATTTAGTGAAAAGGCAGGCACAGAACTCATATAAATAACATTTCTATTCTATGCATTAGAAGACAAGTACCAGCCCTGGTCAGTTTGCTCAGTGGTAGAGCATCAGCTCAGTGTAGGGAAGTCCTGGGTTAGATTCCCAGTCAGGGTACACAGAAGATGTGACCATTTGCTTCTCCCCCTCCTTCTCCCCTCATCTCTGCCTCTCTCTTCTCCTCCTGCAGCCGTGACTCGAATGATATGAGCAAAGTTGGCCCCAGGTGCTAAGGATGGCTCCATGGCCTTGCCTCAGGCGCTAAAATAGCTCAGTTGCTGAGCAATGGAGCAATGATCCAGACAGGCAGAGCATCACCTGGTAGAGGGCCTGCCAGAGGATCCTGGTCGGGGTGCATGTAGGAGTCTGTCTCTGCCTCCCCATCTCTCAGTTAATAAAAAATGAAGGAAGGAAAGAAGGAAAGGAAAGAAAGGAAGGGAGGGAAGGAGGGAGGGAGGGAGGGAGGGAGGAAGGAACGAGGGATGGCAGGAAAGGGGGAGGGAGGGAAGGAGGTAGGGAGGGAGGGGAGGAAACAAGTACCATCAGTGAAGGTAACACTGATTTAAATGGACATACAATTGTGTATTCTTCTATTTCAAAAGGATTCTTAGAAGAAGCAAAAGGGCATTAGAAAGCTGAAATATGGCATAGATTGATCTAATTGGACTGAATCTCAGAGTTCAACTATTAATAATACATTGTTGACCACTCATGAGTTAACTTGTGTTTTCATACCCAAACGTTGTTGACTGCTCATGAGTTAACTTGTGTTTGCACTTGGATTAGCTATTTCAATTTTTGAAAGTCAGGGTAATAGAGAATTATTGTATTTGTGACCCTTCGCCCTGAGGGTTGAAGTTTGAAAAACAGAACACAGTTCTATATTCTCATGCGGACTCTTTTTCTTCCCACTCCTCCAGGCGTGAGACCGCAAAATCGAAGGTATGGTAAACAAAAACAATCACAGTGTGGATCCGTCTAAACTTGGACTGTCTTCTAACCGCTTGCAGTTTAAACATACATACCAAGGATATTGTAAAATATTTCTTCATTGTGTTCAATCATGTTCAGGTTATCATAAAAAAAGTTACTTCCTTGATATTTAGGTTTTTATCACAATTATAGTATTACAAAAGTTTCAACTATGATGGATCATGAAGGTGAAAAACTTTTCAATGAATTATATGCAATAACTTTATCTTATTGTCCGAATGATTTTGAAATATATTGTAGTGATGTAGAAATTAATAGTTTCATTTAAATTCATTATGTATAAATAGAGTATACTGAAGTTTATTTAGATTGTTTCACTTTCATAGTTAATTACGAAAAAATAGTCGGTGACATGAGATAACTTCTGCGTAAAATTGCCAGTCACTTAAGAGTGTTCAGTGCACACACTTGTGGCCTAGCGAGCTTAGCATTGGGTAATAACTCAAAATGTCACTTCCTTTTATTTGTGGTGAAGCTATTGAGAAAGATAAAATTGATTGTGTTTCATTTAAGCACATAAATCCCTGGGGGGGTGTGAGAGAAAGAGAGAGAGGAAGAGAGAAAGGGACAATATTAGTTTAGTTTACCTGCAAATCCTGATTCTAGCCTACCTTTATAGCAGTTCCTGAATGCATGCATGCTCACCTTCCCTAGGGATACTCTCAGCTATACTGCAACTCACCTACACCCCATGAAGTCCCCATACAAGCTCATGCTATTCTTTTGGTGAACTCACCTCCTGCCACCCCCTCTCCTTCCATTCTTCACCCTATTCTTCTGTCGACAGAAATCGTCTATGCATTATGTTCACATCAAATTCCTTTCTAGGCCCTATTTCTCTTTCTAAAATGTGATAAATCCTAGAGCTAATTAAGTTGCAGTGAATATTAAATAAGGTAATCTAAGAGGAGAAGGCTCAGGCCCCCCTTTGTGACTATGCCATGTCGTACTTCATCATAATCTTTTTTTTTTTCTTTTTTTTTTTTTTTTTTTTTTTCATTTTTCTGAAGCTGGAAACAGGGAGAGACAGTCAGACAGACTCCCGCATGCGCCCGACCGGGATCCACCCGGCACGCCCACCATGGGGCGACGCTCTGCCCACCAGGGGGCGATGCTCTGCCCATCCTGGGCGTCGCCATGTTGCGACCAGAGCCACTCTAGCGCCTGAGGCAGAGGCCACAGAGCCATCCCCAGCGCCCGGGCCATCTTTGCTCCAATGGAGCCTTGGCTGCGGGAGGGGAAGAGAGAGACAGAGAGGAAAGCGCGGTGGAGGGGTGGAGAAGCAAATGGGCGCTTCTCCTGTGTGCCCTGGCCGGGAATCGAACCCGGGTCCTCCGCACGCTAGGCCGACGCTCTACCGCTGAGCCAACCGGCCAGGGCTTCATCATAATCTTGAATGATTCCCACGACTAGAAATAATCTCTATTTCCTATAAACTCTCACATTTTTTTTTAATTACGGCAACGGTTATTTGAGTAAGCACATTCTATGTCCCATCAGATCATAATTCTTGAGAGCAAAGATGACAGCATCCCAAACAACAGTTTGCACAGAGTAGTCACAGAATAGGAGGTGAATTAAACTCCTACATGTCAATAGGTTCATATTACCCTATGTTCCACTAGTAATTTTACATTATACTTGATTAGTATTTTATTCCTTCCAAAAGTCTTTTCATTAAGTACATCATTTGAGCTTTTAAATAATTCTATGAAGCATATATGAATTAGTAGTAGATTTATTTTTCAGATAACCTTAATTGTGGCCGGTGGAGTTTAAATTATGAGCCTATCATTTAAGATGTCTCACTCCCCTAACAAGCAAAGTTGGACAAAGTAGTACGTTTCTTGGCCTCTTCCTCTGTCACAATATTGTGCTGGGGCTAGAGGTACAATAGTGAATGAGATGTAACTGGTTCCTCCCTTTACAAAGACTACCCCCTAGATTAGTGGTTCTCAACAAGGACAATTTTGTCCCCACAAGAAACATTTGGCAATGTGTGGAAACATTTTGCATTTCACAACAGGGTGGATTACTTATATCCAGTGGGTCGTAGCCAGGGATGCTCCTAGTATCCTACATTACACACAACAACCCCCACAACAAAGCATTACTCAGCCCAGCTTTCAGTAGTACTGAGTTTGAGTAGTCTCGATTCAGCTCCAGAATGAATAATTGTGAAGTATTCAAAGGAAACAGTAGCAGATAAGGTTGTGGAGCTAGGTTTGGAAAGGGTAACAGAGACGTAAGTGCCAAGTTACTGAGTGCATGCATGCTCATTAATATATCTTATGGCTGCTTTTTGCACTATAGCTGCAGAATTGAGTAGTTGCCAAAGATACTGTATGGTTCATAAAGCCTAAAATTCTTAGTATCTGGCCCTTTACAGAAAAATGTTATCTACCCTGCTTTAGATAGTGGGTAGCCAAAGCAGAATTTTGGGATAAATGCTGAGACAGCCTAAGTAGCCACTGTCAAGGGGAAGGGACAGAGGGTGGCACACCAACAAGTTAGAATGTTATTGGGAATAGTCAAAAATGTAAGGCTAAGTGCTAACATTGGTGGCAGTATTGGGAAAGAACAGAAAAATAGGAGATACTAGATGAAATCATCCATGGGCCTGCACAGAGGAAAGGCAAAGCAGAAGTCAAAGATGATTCAGGCAGGCTGGTTGACTGGAAAACAGTGTTTCATGAACAGACAGAAAAATCAGAAATGGGGAACACAGTGAGCTCAGTTTTTCACATGTTATATCTAAGGTAAGAGTAGATCTCCCAAGTAGAAATGTCCAGGGAGATCTATGGAACTGAAGCCAGGTTGAAGTACTGGATTTTGTTAAATGGAGCTAACAGTTGGAGCTGGGGCAGAAGTCAGGTTGAGGATGCAGGGAGCATTCTGACATAAGCTCAAAGGGCTAATTCTAGAACTCAGGGATAGGGAGTGCATTTTGATTTATGGTGCTGGAAATAAAAGTCAATGAAAGAGGAAAAAGAGAGGCCTTACAAAAATAGGAGTTAAACTAGTGAATGAGATTCAAGAAGGAGGGATGAGCATCACTATCAAATGCTAATAATGTATATCCATTGCTGATGCTGAACATATCAGTAAGTAACTTTAAATGCAAAGGCAAATGCTGCGTTTAACTTATGTATGCACTTGCTCGTTTGCAAAGAAAACACTCTAGATGAATGTAAGATAATGCTTTTCCTTATTTTGCAGCTGGTATACTGCTAACTTTTACTGAACTTTCGTTTTTACTCCATTGCATATTAGAGTCTTCTGGAGTATCTATTGACACAGAAGGAGGTGATGAATCAATATATTCCTCTAAGACAGAGTCTCTTCAAAGGACAGGTCTCCCAATATTCATAGAGCTGCTTACAAATGTGGCTTCTACTATGGGTGTGAGGTTGGCTTCACACGTGTGACCTGAGCAGTTGCATGGAACCTCCCTCCCAGAAGAACCCTGTGCCAGTTCGAATGTTCCGCTGTTGCTGTCATGAAATTCTTAGTATTCTTTTGAACTAGTAACCTTGCATTTTCATTTTACACCAGGCTCTGCAAATGATGTAGCTGGTCCTGTGTGGGTGTTCTAGTCTAGAATTAAATAAATTCATAAGATTACAGAGGTTTGGAAAAATTGGATTCCTCACCTCAGCTTTCACTTACTTATAAAGAAGTCCTACACTTTTTTATTTTTTTTATTTTTATTTTTTTTGTATTTTTCTGAAGCTGGAAACGGGGAGAGACAGTCAGACAGACTCACGCATGCGCCCGACCGGGATCCACCCGGCACGCCCACCAGGGGCGACGCTCTGCCCACCAGGGGGCGATGCTCTGCCCCTCCGGGGCGTCGCTCTGCCGCGACCAGAGCCACTCTAGCACCTGGGGCAGAGGCCAAGAAGCCATCCCCAGTGCCCGAGCCATCTTTTGCTCCAATGGAGCCTTGGCTGCGGGAGGGGAAGAGAGACACAGAGAGGAAGGAGGGGGTGGGGGGTGGAGAAGCAAATGGGCGCTTCTCCTATGTGCTCTGGCGGGAATCGAACCCGGGTCCCCCGCACGCCAGGCCGACGCTCTACCGCTGAGCCAACCGGCCAGGGCCAAGAAGTCCTACACTTTTTTAAGAAGTTTGTGTTTGTGTCCTTTGGAAGTAGAACATGGAAGCTACCATTAGCACGTACGGTATTTCGCATGTGATAGTTCTATGCTTCTTGGCATTCTGTAGCTACCAGGTAGGGAATTAATAAGTAAAGGGTGATGCTAAAGCAGGGTACCAACACCTCAATCTCTGCTTAGAAATGGAATCATGCAAACCAAATTCAGTGTGTTTATCTTCAACTAAGCAAATATGACCCGAAGAACCACTACAAGAACCAATGTCCTTCCAACACTGGAAATATCAGTGATTTGCATATCACTGGGTTGGTATATTAAATGTTCTGACATTGCACCAAGATGGCTTTCAACATAGGTGATATGGTTTATTGAATTTTTAAATAATGAATTAAATGATGAGAAGGTTATTTCCTTTTCAAATCCCTCCCAGTCATTCTTATTACCTTAAGAGAAAAGACTTGTTTTTTCTTAGGGAGAGAGAGAAATGGAGGGTGAGGGACAGACAAGGACAGGCGGACAGAAAGGGAGAGAGATGAGAAGCATCAACTCATAGTTGTAGCACCTTAGTTATTCACTGATTGCTTTCTCACATGTGCCTTGACTGGGGTGGGGATGGGGGAGCAGCCAAGCTAGTGACCCCTTGCTCAAGCCAGTGACGTTGGGCTTAAACAAGTAACCTTGGGCTCAAGACAGTGACCTTTGGGCTCAAGTGACAGTGACCATGGGGTTATGTCTATGATCCTATGTTCAAACCAGTGACCCCACACTCAAGTTGATGAGCATGCACTTAAAGCAACCTAGGTGTTTTGTACCTGGGTCCTCTGTGTCCCAGGCCAACATTCTAACCACTGTGTAACCGCCCAGTAAGCAAGATAAAAGACTTTAATTGGTCTTTCTATATTACTTGCTAACTGATATTTTAAACCAAGAGAGAGGAGACAGACTTCAGAGTCAGTCTTTAGCAGGTCATAGTACCTAGTTTGAATCTATTTAGTCTTTTTTTATTATATTTTAAAAATTATCTTCTCTATATGATAGATGACACAGGTTCTCAATCTACAGTAGCATATAAAGCCATATTTTTTTTTAAATGGGCCTTTAAATAAAAATGTAAATCCACCAAAAAGTATTAAATACAAAGCAGTTCAAATGATCCACATATGTACCTTAAACTGGGAAGGTGACACAGGAATGATCACACTACTAATGACATTGCTATCATTATTAATAAGAGGGCTTTATTAAAGGAAGCTGGGTTCTATTCAGAGGAGAGCTCCAGCATTCTGCCTTGTGCGTCATAAGCCTCCAATTCATATATGTTTTAGTTATTACTACCATAAATCACACACTGTTTCGTTTGGCACTCACTCAATAGAAAGTCATAAAAAAATCACACTGCACAGAATAAAGCAAAGTAAAATAAATACAATAAACCTAAAGAAGATAAACAAGCAAAAATGATAATCCAAGTAATGTTATTAGTCAGAAAATTGCTTATTTTGATAGGTCAACAAAATACACTCACCATTTATAAACATAAATGTGAACTCAGCTATATAAAAAATAAAATAAAACCCCTGTAACCTACTAATAATAATAAACAGAGGAAGTCACTTTATTTTAATAATAGCTAATTTAATCAGAGGGCTATTTCAAAAGGGTAATGGAAAGGAAATTGGTTGGTTTGAAATCACCACAACATAAAAATGGATATAGATTGAACTATGGACAAAATATTTTTTATCAAAATAACATATATATGCAAATTCTCTTCCAAAACATTTTTTATAATTCAGTTAAGTTATTCTGAAGATCTACTTGAGAGAAGTGGTGCTTAGTTTCTGCCACTTCAACGTTTTTCAAATTGTCATTCTAAAAAAGGAACTATAGAAGGTGTTGGGGTTTTTTCCAAATTTCTCAAAATCTTGGCATTTCTTTTATAAGCTTAGTCCTTGGTGTATAATTTAACCACTATGAATTCTAAGAGATAAAGAAAGATTATTAATCAGAGTTTACCAAGGTAGTTATTCAGTAATTTCCTAAGAATCACAAATACATATAAATAAGTTTGTTTTAGAAATACAACAGCTGTAAATGATTTTCAAAGTATGCACTAAATATTATTAAAATGTACATATTTAACAAATTAGTAACACTATCACACAGTGGTTTGTTGAGATATACTAAAATCAAATTATATCGGTTTAGGGGTACACGAACCCAGAACACACAAATACACACACTCACACACACACATACACATACACACACAGAGTAATGGTGACAAAGTCCACATAAATGGTTAATCATTGAGTTTAAAATTTCTTTCCATTATGGTAATCAAACACAACATCATCACCAGGACTTCCAGTGGGAGAGGATGGATCTCATGTGCTCAGCATAAGAAGCACAGCAGTGGAAGGTATGTTTCTCAATCAAACAACATGTATTTGATAAATGCATGTTATACAGTTGGCACTTGTGAATACAAAGATTGATGCATGTGGATGTTCCTACTTTTCAGGAAGTTACAGTCCATTTACACAGTCAAAACACAAGCATGAAATTGAAAAGATCATAAGACATAAAGTGACAAATAAATGAATGGCAAATATCACCAAATGAAATCAGACAATTTGGCCTTGTATGTATTTGTTCGTGAAAAACAAAAAGTCAAGCCATTAATCCCAAGGTTTTCACTTTCTTTCTTCTCATTGAACTGTACATTTAAGATATATTGACCATTTTTTATAAAAAAAATCTCATAAATGCGATTGCAAAGAAGAATGACCAATAGCATTTGCTCGTAGTCCCAGAGCTATGTCCATTCTAAAAGCGGTTATCTTGCTAAGTCAAAGAGACTATTCCATAATGAAGGCATTGGCATAAAGGCTGGCAGATGAATAGAAGAAAATTGTTTTGAGGTAAGATGGGCTTTGGTCCTTTCTGGCCACCCAGTCATTAGCAGTCAGCCTGTGAGTCAGGCCAGCTCTGGTTACCAAGCAGTTTGCTGCTCTGTTGCTTAGTGACTTGAGCCTGCACACCATCATTTCCAGCTGGCTCTTCTGGAACCAAACCTTAATAGATTTCTGACTTGATCTTTCTCTTTAGATCTCAAGCCTTTCAGGCCTTTTTTTTGAATTGTTGAAAACAAAATTATCCTGATCAGTTTTACTTTTATGTCAGTCTTACTTAAAAAGTACTCTGAATCAGACATATATCTCCCCTATCCACACATAAATTTTTATCAGAAGAAACAAATGCCTACATTCATATAAGCCACATATGTAAACAAATAAATGGAGATTTCATCGCAGAAAAAGATCTGTCCCTACCCTTCTGTTAAATAACCACCATTTTGTAAAATCATTGAGCATTCATTGTTGTAACTCTGATATACATGCAGCATAAAGTAATAAATGTAAATGTGACTCTTAGCTCAAAGGGAAGTAATTCTGAAAGAACACAGAATGAAGACTTAGACACACCTAGCTTCAAGTCTTAACTCAATTTCATCTCTGCAGAATAGAATGAGCTTAAGCATACAACATCTGTTTATACAAAATGCAGATAATAATACTTAAGCTAAAATTGTTTTGAAGGTTTGATGTCCATAGAGTACCTAACACACAGCAGGAGCTAAATCATTAATAGCTGTTAAAATAAATTTAAGGTTGTAAAGTTATGTTACTATGAAACTAAAGTTTTGATTCCAAAATGAAATCAATTTCTTGTCCTATCAACTCAAGATCTCATTTTGAAAAGAAGTACTTTATCTAAAGTAGCCAGAAAGCATTTATGTCCTTAAAATTGAATATGCAATAATATTCAGAAATTTTGTATATATAGTAGGAGAGACTGATATGATAAAATATATAATTGAAGATACAGCAACAAAACATTTTAAATTAGAATTTTTATTATCTACAGATTTCCATGCTTCCTACCTGTCTTGGCTTGTAGATGGCACCCTAACACGGGTACCACCATACTTTCATTCTGAATTCCTAAAGCTATTTATGAACGCATTCTGTTCCTTGTTTTTACCTTTGCAGCATCCACCTCTCACCTACAACAGCAAGTTGGAACTTGTTTTATAATTACTTATCTTAAATCTATTGTAGTTTGTTATCACTTTGTAAATTTAATTAGTCATTTTTTCACTTGTAAATGTCAAATGCCTTTATAACCAGATGGCTTGAATAGAGTCTATAATTCAAAAAGGTTGAGTAACTAAGGTCAAATATGAAGTGGCCAGTAGAGCTGGAAATATATGAGTTCAAACAACATTAAACTCATCACAGTTTTAAAACATGATTATTTCAAAAGCAAAACATTTTAAAAATGAAATAATTTTGTTACAATGGTGATAATAAAGCTTCTTCCTGAAACCATGACTTGAAGAACAATTTTGGTAGCTTCCAGTCTCAGAAAAAAAAAAAAAGGGCTAAAACTCATTTAATTACTTTCCCTCACAGAAGTGTGTTATTTATAAAGAAGTTTATATAAATAAATTTACATAAAGAGTAAGTTTTTAAATTGAAGGCATAATTTAAAATTATTTTAATGAACTTGGAGATTCAATTTTTAATATTCTTCTTATTCAACATTTTTAGCAAGCTTATAAGAAAGACTTTTTGCTTAGAACTATTTTTACCACTAGTGGCAATGGCAGCTTCAGCTGGTTTTTTCTTTTCTTTAAGGTAAATGTCAAAGATCACAGGAAGTTCAGACACACCATAAACTGCCAGGTCATTTCAACATTGTCTTCATTTTTGCTCTGTATTCGTCACATTTTATCTTTGTAATTTCTTAAACATTACAAGTCCATTGGCAAGTTGTTTAAGAGGAATGTCTTCCTGGGGTCCTTTGATTTTAGTAAAGGCTAATAAAAACTCTCTAAACCTAAAGACACTCTAAGCTTGCAGTGCTCCCAAATCCCCTTGAGAATAGCCAGCCAATTACACCAAGGACAGAGCTAACGACTTGGCTAATTGGCCTTGCCCAATGTGCTGGCATAACTTCCTGTTGTTCTCACCAAATGATTTTCCCCGGAAACTTCCTGCCCACCTCCTGGTATCACTCTGCTGCCTCTGAGTTCCCGTATCCTAAGGGAGCATCAGCATTGCCCCTCACTGGGTATCCTCACACAGGGACAGAAAAGAGAGAACCTGAAGAGAAGTAGGGCAAGTGGATGAACAAGGGAGAAAGAGTTTCAAAGAGGATCACCGAATAATGTTTTTGAAAACCTACTCAAGCTTTGTATGTGTGTTTAACCTACAAATTCCTTAAATGGATGGATTTTTCCTTTATAGGTACTTAAGGTTAACTTGAGAAATGTTTAGTACACTTCTTTCTTAAACAACAACTATAAATGCAACTACAGTGGCTGAAGAAAGTATGACTTAAGAAAGCAAATGTTTACTTCTGAACATAAGAAATTTTATATCTAGTGCCAATGACTGGTAAAGAAAAATTGATAATAAAAAATATGGCCAGGGCCCTGGCCAGTTCGCTCAGTGGTAGAGCATCGGCCTGGTGTACAGGAGTCCTGGGTTCAAGTCCCAGCCAGGGCACACAGGAGAAGCGCCCATCTGCTTCTCCACCCCTCCCCCTCTCCTTCCTCTCTGTCTCTCTCTTCCCCTCCCACAGCCAAGGCTCCATTGGAACAAAGTTGGCCCGGGAGCTGAGGATGGTTCTATGGCCTCTGCCCCACGTGCTAGAATGGCTCTGGTTGCAACAGAGCGACACCCCAGGTGGGCAGAGCATCACCCCCTGGTGGGCATGCCGGGTGGATCCCGGTCGGGCACATGCGGGAGTCTGTCTGACTGCCTCCCCATTTCCAACTTCAGAAAAATACAAAACAAAAATATATGGCCAAAAACATTACCTAGCTCCTTAAAACTTGTTAAGATTTCCTAAAAGTGTCCGGAAAGAGGCCTTTAAAAAAAAAATCTACCTAAAGAAACTGTTTTGTTGTTTAAGGATGTGACCCAGTAAGTTCTTCTTCTACTTTGGACATGTGAAAAACACACATGCATACACAGAAATTATAAAAATAAGACATTTGAGTATTATCTGGATACCACCTTACCCAGGAAACTCTATTGCCTAATTTCACCTATGACACTTTTTTTCATACAGTGCATAGAACACAGTGTGAATTGAGGACAAACCCTGAAAAATATAAAGATTTTCCTGTTTAATATCCTGGAAATAAACCAATAAACATTAGCTAGTGCTATAATCATTATTAATAAACATTGAGGGACTAGCAGAAAGAAGATGTGCTAGAGATGTAGAAGAAGCAGATGGTTTCCAGTTGTGGAGAACAGGAGCAAGCGCTCAGGAAGGGACGGGTTTGAAAGACACATGGGATGGGAGGAGGTAGAGAAAAGGCACCAAGTCCCACCGCTGTGCCTCTGCAATTTCTCTCCTGTCTACCTGTTCCTTTCCCATGAAACTGACATATACCCATCATCCTCTGAACTCTTGGCCTCTTCACATACATTCTCTTTAGTCCAATCCACCTACAAACAACTTGACAGGATAATGATCTAACAATTTACACATGATCCTAAAAAGGCTGACAAGCCAAGACTGGAATAATGGAGAAATAGTGTGTAAGGAAGATGTTAGCTTGTTATGACACTGTCTATCCCTGAGCAACACACTATAATGCATACACATACACAACTACAACAAATAGATACTATTATTATTCACAAGAAATTGAGTAACAGAGAAATTGAGGCACGTGTAAACTAACTTATTCAAAATCACACAGGTAGTAAATGGAAAATCAGAATTTAAATTTAAGTAGTCTGGGTTCTGCTAAAATGCTCTCTGTACAAGTCACACAGCATCTGAGGGATTGTGTCAATTTAGTACCCTACTCTTTAAATGGGTCATGAAAATCCAAATGAAATCTGTGTAAAAATAACCAGGTTCAATCTAGTAAATACAACATAAAAAGGTAAAATAATGTAGGATGTTTAGTTAAGAGAAGAATTTTTTTTTTAAAAGCCTGCTAAAATAGAAAATATTGAATAATGGGTGTACCAGGAATTACAGAACAAGGCCCTGGTTCTCTGATGAGTTTCCAGCCTCTTGCCTAAAGGGCTGCATTATGGAGAGGAGCGATGCAAGCTGTGGAGTTTTCAAAGCAGATCCTGGACCCACGGTGACAGTTACAGAGAAGAAGACTTCAACTGTATATTAGGAAGGACTTCCCAATCAATATTGTCAAAAAAGATAGAATTGCTCTGTATGATCCTCATGCAGGAGGTGTGCAGAAACAGTCAAGGACTAGCCATCATAGCTGTTAGTCTATGAATTCAACTGTGGGACAGAGGATGATCAGATAGCCTCTACCGTACTGTGACTGAGATGGGCTAGCTGTTCCCCAGATGTTTTGCCTTAGTCCTGGGAACAGACGAGGTAGGTTTCCCAGCCCCCTTTGCAATTAGATGCGGCCACAGTTCTAGCCAGGGGATACTAGTGTGTGTAAGTCATGTGGGTACTGCACAGCCTGCCTCATAAAAACTCACACATACCATCTTCCATGGTCTTTCTTCCTTTTTTTCAGTTGAGCCTGACAACCTTGGAAATCATGTGTTACAAACAGTAGAACCACAAGATGTTAGGATCCCATGTCATGAAGCACCCCGGGGCATGCTACCTCCCCGGGAGCAGCAGCAGCAGTAAATAAACACAGTGTCACTCCACTAAGATTTGGAGAGTATGTCGCAGAGCAACATGATTACTTTAACTAAAATTGAAGCCTCCCAATATGATTTATTGTTTTTAACTAGAGTATAAATTATTTAAAACCAAAAAAAATCTCTTGTTTGAGATTAGTAGGTACAAATGAAACGTTATGGACTCAGTAGATATTAAATATATGCATATCAAATAGGAGGGAAATCAGGTACAAGAACCAACATAATGAGGCAGGATATCAGGTGACTATATAAATGGCTGATTTCTCTTCTATTTGAACATATATTCAGTATACACACACACACACATATGCCATATATATATATCACAGAACTATTTGAAATAGTTATTTATTTTTTTAATTATGTATAGCGCTTCTGAAAGCACAGTTGAGATGATATTCGTTCAAGGCTAGCTACGGACAGTGTAAAAATCTTGGAACTCTGAACCAATGTGAAAAATGTGAGGTGCTCTTTCCAACTCCCTTGCTAAATGCTTTTAGCCCATGAGGACTATTGTTTCCTTTTGAATGATTGAGGATTGACATCATAATCTTTATTTTTCATTTCCACAGCTCTTTTGATACCTCCGTGATGTGGCTGCAACCTGACATACCAACATGAAACATCGGCAGAAACTGTGCTCTTGGAGTCTCTCCAAACAGCACCAGAAAAAGGAAGTGCCAGAAAATTTGGAAGAAAGCCTGTTTTCATGAGATTTCCTGCCTTCCTTCCATCGTAGCATGTCCAAATAGCTCAGATAACCTTCAGTTGAACTCGAGGTTGTTGCTTCACTCAGACTGAAATCAAGCTGCTGAGTTGAGGCTTACCCATTCAACAATGGGTACAATTTAGGAACTCTAATTAAAAAAAAAAAAAAAAGGCATCTCAACTGAAAGGGACACTGGATAGCAAAATTCTGGGCCTGATTCTTGATGAACACTAGCCAGCTTCCCTGCTCTAGTACCAGATGCCTGGTTTCAAGTCATCTCTCTTCCTCAAAGCATCTCAACACATTTATGCCTTTCAATCACCGCTTATTTCTGAAAAAAATTAAAAAATTTTTTATTTATTGATTAGCAAGAAAGGAAGAGAAAGAGAGAGAGAGACAGGAACACTGATCCATGCCCTGACCAGGGATTGAACCGGAAACCTCTGTGCTTCCAGACGATGCTCTAACCAACTAAGCTATCTAGCCCGGGCTGTGACAAAATTTTTTAACAATATCTTCCTTGGAAAAAAGTCATAATTTTTTCATAATTTCTTTAAACTGAAAAATTCAGTGTTTGTTTTATACTCCTCTTATGAACATTATACCTAACTAAACTTAGAAATGCCATCTACTTAAAATCTTGGGGAAACTAAGAATATTTCCCCCACCAGAGATCTAGCGATTTAAAATTAAATTCTGGGGTCAGAAATGTCTTTGGACAGACAGGGCATGACTTTTCTTGCTTTGTCATCTATATTCATCTATGACATTAATGCATTCTGGGTATGGCCATGTTGCTAGTGTGGACTTTGATCCTCCCAACTTGCTAGTCCTTTCCTAGATGTCTTGTTTCTATTTTGTTTTGCTTTACTTTCCATTCCTGGCATACTCTTTGGTTTTCTATAGAAAAACTATATAGAAATCATTCAGTTGGTTTCTCAACTAACAGGCTCATTATTTCTTTTTGTTATGTTTGTTTTTATCATAATTACTATTCATCTTACAACTACTGGAAGCAGTATATAGAACCTACTACTATCTAAAATTACTCGTGTGCATCACAGATCCCTCTCTAATCACAGCCTACAATTGCTTCTTCTCAGGCAGCAACACCATAATAAGCTCTCACACAATGGTTTATGTTAATATTTATTCTTACAAGATCATAAAAATATCAGGAATTGTCTAGAATAATTTATGGAAGCACACTCTTAAATTCACCTATTCTAAAAAAGAAAGAAATATTCATAAAGAAAATTAAAATATTGACACAATATTCAAGGAATCAAATTCAAAGAACACTACAATATTACCGAGTGCTAGCCTGCAACTTTCTGCACAGAAACCTAAAAAAATCCCTTCTTCTTTCCTTTTCAAAGGTACATTTGAGTGTACAGACATATTAAAGTGAGGAGAGGTTTTACAGGAACACACCATTACACACACACACACACACACACACACACACACACACACACACACACACACATACACTACACATCTCTGTTTAACTGGAGATCATGCAGAAAGGAGACCAAATTATAATTTTTCTCCTCGTCTTTTTGGTACGTTCTTACCTAGGCTGTTACAGAATCTGGCAGGGACATTTAGCTTAAGAAATCAAAGAAACGCCACTACATCAGTATGGGAGTAAAACTGCATTCTTATTGACATCTGGAATTCAATTTTCCTGTAGTAACTTGCAATAGAAATTGAAGTTTGAGAACCACCCACCTCAGCTGCTAGTATTACCAGTCTCAAGGCTCCCAGCCCTGACTTGGACATTTATCCTGACTTGGACATTTATGGGATTTATTGTTAAGGTCGAATACTAACGATATATCACAGGTGAAGGAAGATAATGGTACTCCCTCCCCACCCCCGAAGTGGAAGGCGGGAGGAGCAAAACTCATCAAGGGAATGGCCACCATTTCCACTGATCTGTGCAAACCTTACCACGTATGTGCCACCGTGAAACGCCGTTGTTTGGGGATGTTGCTGCTGAGAAGCATCCTGCGCAGAAGCCTGGGGGAATTTCTCGGAGAAATCACTGGGGAGAGCTTGGGAGAAACCGATTTCCTTGTTGTCTTGGACTTCTCGTGCTGCAACAGGTTTTCCCGCAAGGATTTCACAAGATCCTCGTTCAGCCAGGGGTTTGGACAATGCGGATTATCCACGTCAGGTACGGTTAAAGTGTCCGGGCTTGTCGTCTGCTGAGCCATTTTTCCCGGTCAACTTTGTACACTTGGCACCAATCCAGGCCAACGTGGTTCCCTGACCCCTTTCCAGTGATCGCTTCGCTCAGAGTCCTGGGAAATGTCCAAGGAAGCAGGTCGGATCCAACTGCCGTTACTTTATTCGGTGGCCTGCCTCAGTCTCTCGGTGGAGATGGGGCCGGGTGTAGACGAGGGAGCGCACTCCTCCGCGGAAGCCTATTAAACGTCAGCCCCCTCTGCCGCTCGCCTGCCAAGGTTCGCCCGGGAGCTCGCGCGCCGCCAGGGAACATGGAGGGAAGCCGCCGCTCTTGCTGGGCTTTGTCAGCGCTACAGAGCAGCCTGTTAAACTATTGGAACTAATACGCCGCAGCTGCTGGAGTGACTTCTGCTTATGTACATAAAAAGTCCTGGGGGGAGGGCTTAACCATCAGATGCCTGCTGCTCAGTTGTTTGGCTGTTTTTTCCATTTGCTTATTCCTGAATCCAAAGGAAAGAAAAACTTTGAACTTGACCTTCCTCTCCCGCCAGGACTATTTATCTCCCTCCATTCCACGTTCATAAAAGAAAACTGCTAGTTCTTTTGTTTTGTTTTGTTTTTTAATATATAAGGGGAGAATAAACAAGCACTGGCCAGACAAGGAGAAATAACTCCCTGCTTGCTAAACTCAATCTTATGCACCCTTAAGACAACTCAAGAGAATAAAATGTACTCTTGTTATCCCCCTCTTTCTACTTAGTTTGAAACCAACAGAAGGTTTTACAATGCTACACATGGAAAACATTACAGGTTGCTGCTGTGCTGTGCAAACTTGTTAATCATGGCCCTTTCAAAGCGTGGAACAACACGATTCACATCCACAAATGGCATTTGTTATCTCTTTGCATTTAAACTAACGACCCTCCAGAGGGAATATTGTTTTCATAAGAGCAGTTAAAAACGATTTTAAAGTTTCAATTATTTCTTATGGTATATACAATTTTATGTATTGAACTATAATAGAATGAAAATAAATATAGCTTTTCATTGTTATTTTCTTAGCTGTGTTTTAATCTAAAATTTTCATTTGTGATCAACATAGCTTCAAGAAACTTATTCAGAGGTCGTTTAAAATAAGAGAAGAGGCCCTGGTTGGTTGGCTCAGTGGTAGAGCATCGGCTTGGCGTGCAGAAGTCCCGGGTTCGATTCCCAGCCAGGGCACACAGGAGAGGCGCCCATCTGCTTCTCCACCCCTCCCCCTCTCCTTCCTCTCTGTCTCTCTCTTCCCCTCCCACAGCTAAGGCTCCATTGGAACAAAGATGGCCCCAGCGCTGGGGATGGCTCTGTGGCCTCTGCCTCAGGCGCTAGAGTGGCTCTAGTCGCAACATAGCTACGCCCAGGACCAGAGCATCGCCCCTGGTGGGCGTGCTGGGTGGATCCCGGTCGGGCGCATGCGGGAGTCTGTCTGACTGTCTCTCCCCGTTTCCAGCCTTAGAAAAATACAAAAAAAAATAATAATAATAAAATAAAATAAGAGAAGAAATTATTTTCTGCTTATTTAGTTTGCTATTGGGAAAATTTTTTTCAACGTCACAACAATTCAAGTAATTGAGTGATAAAGCCTGTTAAATCTTTTATTATAAGTTATATTAGACACTGGATGTGCAAACATTATAACTGGATTGGAAGGGAACCCAAACCTTTGAATAGAGATGCCCCAGCAGCCTAGTGATGCTATAGACAGTTAAGAATTAAAATCAGGCCCTGGCCGGTTAGCTAGTGCTTACTGAAGTCCCCCCTAGTTCAGTCCCGGTCAGGGCACACATGAGAAGCCATCATTTACTTCTCAATTTCCTCTCCCCCTTTGCTCCTCTTCTCTTCTCACAGCCAGTGACTCCATTAGTTCCAGCGGCCACCTGGGTGCTGAGGATAGCTCTGTTGGTCTGAGCATCAGTCCCAGACAGGGGTTGCTGGGTGGATCTTGGTGGGGGCTCATGTGGGAATCTGTCTCTCTATTCCAGCCCCACTTTAAAAAAATCAAATCACATTTCTCAAGACATACAAATATATATATATATTTTTATATATATATAAAATATTATATATATATATATATATATATAATGCATTTTTCTGAAACGTGAAGCAAGGAGGCAGAGAGACAGATTCCTGCATGTTCCTGACTGGGATCCACCCGGCATGCCCACTAGGGGGCAATGCTTTGCCCATCTGGGGCGTTGTTCCGTTGCAACCAGAGCCATTCTAGCACCTGAGGTGGAGGTCATGGAGCTATCCTCAGCGCCTAGGGCCAACTCACTGTAATTGAGCCATGGTTGCAGGAGGGGAAGAGAGAGAGAGAGATAGAGAAGCGAGAGAGGAAGGGGTGGAGCAGCAGATAGGCACTTCTCCTGTGTGCCCTGGCTAGGAATCGAACCCAGGACTTCCACGCACCGGGCCGATGTTGTACCAATGAGCCAACCGGCCAGGGCCTGTATTTTTCATTTTTTAAAAGCAAAATAATTAAAATAGTTACAAAATACATCCAGATAAACAAGAATGGAATAGTCTGATTCGTTTTGGGGGGAGGGGAGTGTCCTATGATTACTATTAAATCAATCATAAAAGATTTTCGTATCTCCCCTCCCTGGTTGCTCCACCTGAAGTTTTTAATTATTTGCCTTTCAAATGTTACAGAAAAGGATACTCTGAGATTCTGAAGCACAGTCTCCTCTTGATGTACCTATAATAATTTAATAAGACACGTGCCATGACTTAATCAGAAAATCTAAAGAGGCCCTGGCCGGTTGGCTCAACGGTAGAGCTTCAGCCTGGCGTGCGGGGGACCCGGGTTCGATTCCTGGCCAGGGCACATAGGAGAAGCGCCCATTTGCTTCTCCACACCCCCCCTCCTTCCTCTCTGTCTCTCTCTTCCCCTCCCACAGCCAAGGCTCCTTTGGAGCAAAGATGGCCTGGGCGCTGGGGATGGCTCCTTGGCCTCTGCCCCAGGCGCTAGAGTGGCTCTGGTCGTGGCAGAGCGATGCCCCAGAGGGGCAGAGCATCACTCCCTGGTGGGCAGAGCTTCGCCCCTGGTGGGCGTGCCGGGTGGATCCCAGTGGGGCACATGCGGGAGTCTATCTGACTGTCTCTCTCCGTTTCCAGCTTCAGAAAAATACACACACACACACACACACAAATCTAAAGAAATACTAAAATTTTAACAACTCAGGATGGGATTATTCTTATTCACAAAGAATTTTCACCAGTACAAAGGATTTCAACACATGTGCAACATGAAGTGGCTAGGTCCCTTAGAATATAGGGATAGTCCTTAAAAGAAGTAGCCAATTTCTTTAAAGGTGGGCAGAGGGACTGACAACTACATCGGGAGATGTGCAAACCAGGAATGTAATGCTTTCCTGCTTGCAATGTTATGAGTTAATGAAAAGGGCTGGACAATGCTCAGGAAAAGACATCAGAACACCTAAAAAAAAAGTAATATTATCAGGTTCAGAAAAATACAGTGAAAATGGTATGCATGCGTGATGAGGGAATACTGAAGTGGACTCAAGTCTGAAGTGAGGAAGGATCAGGTAAGGGGAAAAATGCATAAAAATGCATGCCAACCTGGCCAGGTGGTGATTCTGTGGATAAAGCATCAACCTGGGATGCTGTGGTCCCAGGTTCAAAACCGAGGTGCCAGCTTGAGCACAAGCTCACCTGGCTTGAGCACAGGGTTGCTAGCTTGAGTGCAGGGTCACTGGCTTGAGCCCAAGGTCTCTGGCTTGAGCAAGGGGGGTCCCTGGCTTGGCTTGAGGCCCCTGGTCAAGGCACATATGAGAAGCAATGAATTAACAACTAAAGTGATATAACACAAGTTGATGCTTCTCACTTTCTAAAGACTTAGTTCCATTCAACGAACATCTGTAGGCATTTATTTTGGATTAGGCACTATACTGAATGCTCTGAATAGCTTGATGTTGTCCCTGTCCTGTGGTAGTTTATAACCTGGTAGGGTAGATAAAGAACAAAACAATTGACAAGACAAATTATAGCTGAAGAACCCAAATGAGAGCCTGGAAGCTGGAGATGCTTAAATGTCTGGCATTAATAGAAAAAGGTGATTCTCAGTGACACAATAAAAGAGTTTATGTGATTGAGCATGATATGGGCCATATACTGGGACATTCATTGCATTCGGGAGATTCTAGAGTCTAGTTCTTGCTTTCAGTGACCTTCTCTGAAGAGAACTATTTACACAAGCTTGTGTTTTCATACATAGCATGTCATGTAGAGGCTCAGAGAGATTGGACACTTTAGTGACAGTCACAACTAAATTAAAACAGAAGATATAACAATATTCTATTAAAAATTCATGGAAGATTGTGGCTAAACAGACTAAAACTGAACAAGAGCATTCTGCAAACCTCCCACTGCTCTGGTACATGTTAAAGGATTCCATTATAGAGGAGAATTGGCTGACTCTTTGCAGGACCCCATATCCTATTGCTATTTGTTTAATTTCCTTATCTCTACAATTATCTGCTTGAATCCCGCAAATGATATATTGTATGCATGCTGCTTTTTGAAAGTAAAATTAATTCTGTTTTGAGAATTCTTGGTCACCCCTTGACATAAATTGAAACACCCTGCAGTGTTTCAAAATCAGGCTTGAGAATCACTGCTTTAGGAGGCACGAATTGTGAAGTCCTGAATATAACCAAAGGTAGGCGAGGTTGGGATAGACTGGCAATTTTCTTTGTAATAGTGCAGTGTCAGAAAAACTGTTCCAAGAAAAGCACTACATACACATCTTGCCTTTTCTCTTTATTTAAAATATCTTTAACATTAGCTGCCAGGAACTTTTATGAAAAACACGGTACTTTAAGTGACAGCCAAGCAAGACCTTAGGTTTAAACAAGTGGAAATGTAAAAATGGGTGTAATGTTTTGATAATGTCACTCATGCCTAGAACAGCAGATAACATCTCGTAACTTCATAGACGTTTTCCTAAAGACCTTTCTATGGATATCCAAATTTCGCTTTTATAGATTATTCAGAATCCTTGAAAACATTTATTTAATTGTTTATAGGCAGCAAAACAAATAAGAAATAAGATTTGCATAGGTTCTGGTACAAAGATTGAAAAGCATGCCCTTGTCTGGGTGTGGACAAGAAAGGCTGGATTTCCCATAATTGAAAGGGAGCCATGGTGCAGCTAATTTGAAAGAACTGATAAATTAAAGATGATTTATACTTGACTATAGAATGCATTTTATGCTTCTTTCAACTATGTTTTAATTAGGTAAATAGTATGTTAAAATGAAGCTGCTTTTTAAATTGTTGATAGGATGTGGTCAATGGAAATGCTGTGATAGTAGCGGGGGTTATGTTGTCGAATAGTTAGCAGGATGTGTTTGGAACCCAAGAGCTTGTTTTGATCTCCAGCTATGATACTTTCTAGCTGTGCTACTTTGCTTGTCTGTGGCATAGTTTCTCATCTCTTAAATAGAATGAAAATAGTAATAGCTCTTATATAAGAATACTACAAGGATTATATGTGTTAATACCCTTGCTATAAAGTGTTTAGAAGAGTGCCTGGTACAGAGTGAACACCCAATAAATGAAACCTGCAACTAGCTGAAATAAGGAATTTTCCAAAATTCACACTTAGTAGATATCAACTATGTAACAAGAGTTCTTCATTTTATTTCATTTCATCCTTGCAATAATTCTCACGGTGTTACTGCATTACCACTATTTTATTGACGAAGACTTAAGAAGGTTAAATAACTTGCCCAAGGACATGTGGTACAACAACGCAGAGCTCAGATTTGATTGCCAATGGAGTTCCAAGGCTTTTTATTTCAACTCTATACCAAACCACCCCCAAAGGATAGCTGATCCAAAATTTAAAATTGATGATAGATATGTCTATGGAAAATAGGAGAAATCTGAGTGCCCTGAGGTCTTGGTCAAGTTAACATTAAAGTCTGTCCTTGGCTCCACTTGGGACATACACTGTGACAACCTATGAAGCCTGCCAAGTCATGAACTTTTTACAAAGGCATGGTGGTATTCAGGGAAGGGCAATCTGAGGTGGAATTCCTGAGTGTTTTTTTTTTTCATTTACATAGTTGTAGTCCTTTGATATGGAGGTGTTTAATTAAACTCCATGGTGGCTTTCACTTTGCAAAATAATATATCCTAACATTATTTAATTAAAATTTTTATTGTGATTATTTTTCATTTTGAATTTATATCATTATAAATTCTGATGATAAAATTATGTTATCCCTATGACTCAAAGCACATCTAAACAAAGTAAACAGGGCTTTTCAAATCATCATCATTATTGAACATTTATTAGGTAGGCTGGTTGGCAGAGATTAAACACAGTAAGTCTATGTGCTTGAAAAGATGTATATAATCCTCCAACAAAGAAAATAAATGAGCCTGACCTGTGGTGGCACAGTGAATAGAGTGTTTACCTGGAATGCTGAGGTCATAGGTTCAAAATCTCAGGCTTTCCCAGTCAGGGCACATAGGAGAAGTAACTACTAATTTGATGTTTCCTATTCCACCCCCACCCCTTTCTCTCTCTCACCTCTCTCTAAAATCAATAAATAAAATCTTAAAAAAAAAGAAAGGAAATGCTAAATATAAAATTAATATCAGAAACAATCAGTGCCTCATGAAGGTTTAAGAGGAGTAACAAATATATATATATATATATATATATATATATATATATATATATATATATATATATATATATCTCAATGTAAAATAATTCAAAGAAGAAGCAGGACTTGAATTAGGCCTTGAAAGAAGGTACATGTGGAAGGAAAATAATCAATTTGGTGGAGGTAGATAGTCTTGGGGAGGTAAGAGATGTTGAAATTTTTAGACTCATTCCTATGAAAAAATCACTAATATATATTGTGATGTAGGTTAAATAAAATAGGAAGAGTTTTAAATAAGATTAATTTGATGGCAGCATGTACTATAATTTGGAGAATGATGAGTTTTAGGGCTGTTTCTTTCAACAGTTCCATTTCAATACAAATTTGTGTGGAAATGGAAAGAAAGGGACTAATGATACAAGAATTAGAAGGATTTGTTCATTGGCTGTACATGAGCATTCAAGTCAATAGGGAAGTCAAAAACAGATTAGACATTTCTTTTTTTAATTTTTTTTTTTTTTAGAGTGACAGAGAGAGAGTCAGAGAGAGGGATAGATAGGGACAGACAGACAGGAATGGAGAGAGATGAGAAGCATCAACCATCAGTTTTTTTGTTGCAACGTTTTAGTTGTTCATTGATTGCTTTCTCATATGTGCCTTGACCATGGGCCTTCAGCAGACCGAGTAACCCCTTGCTCAAGCCAGCGACCTTGGGTCCAAGCTGGTGAGCTTTGCTCAAACCAGATGAGCCCACGCTCAAGCTGGCGACCTCAGGGTCTCGAACCTGGGTCCTCTGCATCCCAGTCCGACGCTCTATCCACTGCACCACCACCCAGTCAGGCAGATTAAACATTTCTTAACATAATCAATTACATATTCCAAGTGTTATTCACCTACTTTATCATCAAAAGGCTGCTAACATAGAAAACATATCTAGGATTTTGAACTAAAGAAGTGTATTGGTCTTGATTTATACTAGAGCTACATTTTGTGCATACAATATGTTCTCCTAAGCTCAATATGTTTTAATAAAAAGATTGAATGAGGTTTTTCAAGATTAAATCTAGTTAAGTAAAGATTTTTCTAGATTAAAACAAAATGTCAGAGATATCTCTATTGAAAGTATAAGTCAACATTTCATTTAAAAGAAAGGTTAACATTTTATAGTGTACAACCTATACCAGAAACATTAACACAGTTTGTTTATTTTATTTCTGGGGGGGGGGGGAACTGCAATACAACTTACGTCAGAATCTTTCCTTCCGTTCTGATACATTCACTTAAAAAAGCTTCCAATACTAGAACAAAACTCCTCTTGATTACTTTGCTAAAATAATACACTAAAATGCCTTCTCTATATATTAACCAAACTTCAATAAAGACAATGGGTTGTGATGGCTACTGATGTTTTAACATAAAATAGTCTATATTTCTAGGTCTATTTTCAGTGGGAAGATGAGGCAAGCGCTGAGATTGGTGATAACCCCTGTACGCTACTATATCTGTAGGGATTTTAAAATTGAGAAAACTGAGGCACAAAAGTTAAATAAATTCCAGTAGGTGACAGAGTTGGAATTTTGAGCCAGACAGTCCAAGTCTAGAACCTATGCACACAACCACGACACTAGACTGCTTTTGTCATTAAAAAAATAAAAGTTAAGGAAGTTAATAAAGGTACTCTTAGCAAAATGAATTCACATAACTTTATATGTTCAAATCTAATCTCACTTCAAAATACTTGTTACAGCCCTGGCTGGTGGGGCAGTGGATAGAGCATTGTCCTGGAGCCCCAAGGTTGGTGGTTAGATCCCAGGATCTCTGGCTCAACCCTGAGGTTGCTAGTTTGAGCCCCAGTTAGGGCATGTATGAGAAGCAATTCAGTGGAGGCACAATTAAGTGGAATAACAAGTTGATGCTTATTTCTCTCTCCCTCCACCCCCTTCTTTCTCTGAAAATAAAGAATCTGTTACAACAGTGTTGGGCAGATAAAATATATTATGCTCACTTTGTTAAAGATGGCGCTGCCCACGTGGAAGCCATTGCCCAGGTGATGTTAATGTGTGTTGGGGGCAGGCTGTGGACAGGCAGGATCCTTGTAGCCTGGGGCTTGGTTTTAGGACTAAGCCTTTCCCACCCTTTTTGATGTGGGGTGGTGCAATGCCATTATGTTTCTGATAAGTGACTTTGTATTGCAGAGAGCCATGTGTTTTGGTTGTTCGACCCCCGCAGGGGTCGCAACCCACAGGTTGAGAACCGCTGTATTAGAGACTTCCCTATTTTGTATATTGGATTAAAGGTTTTTATTTCTACACTATAAAATGGGGGCAGAATGGGAGCTTGCTCTCTTAGTTCCTGAGATTAGCATTAGAGAGGAGAGAGCAGAGAGGAGAGCAGAGAAAGGCCACGTGGAGGAGGCCAGGAAAAGCAGCCAAGATGGCGGAGTGTTGAGTGAGAAGCCAGTTTGTGCAGAGTTTGTGCAGGGAGAAGGAAGGAGATGGGGAACAGAGGTGAATAAAGTCTGGTGAGCTAGAAACCTTTGATTCTAGGAAACTCGGATAAGTCAGTAGCTTTGTGAGCACTGAATGTGAGTGGGTTTTGGAGCCCAGTGTGTGTTTTTACTTGCCCGCCGGGTGCAAGCTAGGACTAAAGATGATGGCCCATCAGTTTTTGGCTCCGTTGTTTCTTTACTGACTGTCCAAATCCAATGCGAACCTCCATGGGCCAGGCTGCTGTGATGGTAGCCCTGGCTACTGGCTTTACAAACAGTTTTTGAAGTGAAAATATATCCAAACCCCAATCAATGCCCATTAGGAATGGTATTTTTGAGAATCTCAGATATATTTCTTCATAACCAAAAGCTCTACAAATTCCCTTAAATATTTTTTCATTGCATTACAAACACTGTCCACTGAATGCACAAAGGGACTGAGGTACACCTTCAGATTCTTTTGCTGTTTTTGTCAACATAATAGACATGCAAATGAGCAACATTAAACATGTATCCTAAGCTCACAAGAATGGAACACGATAGTGAACTATTCAGAACTCCACGCCAAGGAACACATTTGCTTGTCTCTCTTTTTCAGGCTCTGCATTCACCCCCCACCTCCCAGGAAAGGATGTTTAGAGTCTCCCAAATTAGCATAACCTAACTGGAAAACCTCCCTCTGATTCTGACACAGAACATCTGTTTCAGTCATTCTGGTTTTGGATATGGTTTTATGAGACAACATAGTCCATTTCACTGAAAGTGTCCATAATTCAGAGGTTTATAATTGTACCTGGCAATTTGTTTTTTAAAGTTAAATATATTTAGACAATGACTCCTCATAAGCAGATCATACTTTTAGGGATAACACTTTTCATGCCTAACTATTAGGAACCTTCCGAGGGGAGCTTGACAAAAGGCATTACTGAAACCAGAGTTTTATCCCCAATTCTATAATTAACTAGCTAAGTCACCTGGAAGTGGAAGTTTATTCAACTTCTCTGGAACTCAGTTTTATAGTAAAATGTTCTACAACTTTACTAAGGTTTTTAACTTAAAAAAAAAGAAAAACATGCATAACCTGTGATGGTGCAGTGGGAAAAAAAAGCAGATGCTGTCTTTGCAAGTTTAAGTTGCTATTTAAGAAAAGTTATTATCAAATGCATCGTGAGGCAATGTGGTCTCTTATAGATACATGTAGTGAAATTATGTTCCACAGACAATGCTTTAGAAATGGAAAAGATATATTTAATTTTAAGAAATTGAAAATGGAAAATTAGAGGATGCTGCACTAACTACGTGCCTTACTAATGATATGTCTTTAAAAGTGATAAAAATTCCTTTTTAAATTAGTTTAAAAAAACTTGTTCTGACATCTGAGTCACGGCTCAGTAGACAGAGTGGGAGAGCAATGCCTAAGTTAATTTAATATTTGAAATCAAAGCATTGTTTTACTTCTAAAATAGTGAAACTGCAGAGATAGGTATATTCACTGTTACATAAGAGGTCAGATATTCTAGAACTTTAAGGCTTAACTTACCTTGTAGGCAATAACCTCTGTACTCACATTTCATAAAGACTGCCCACCAAAGAATACCCAATTTCAATGTGTTGCATGAATAAAAAGAAATGCATTTTGTGATTTTAACAAAAATGTGGGCTGGGTCTAATACAGTTAAACAGGTTTCCTTAGATGAGGGTCTCTCAGTCTTGATAGGCTTATGTGATTTATGAAAGCAGACTTGCTTGGTCCTGAATCTACCTTCATCTTCTAGCATGTCCAGAAATGGGTGTTTCCAGGATCCCTTACCTCAGCTTTACACAAACATCTCCTTGACCATAGATGATAAATACTATGAAATTTCTTGGGATTCTGGTATGTTTGTTTTTATTTTCTACTGAACTGTAGTGAAACAGAAATGCTTCCCACTTAACCATGAGTAGTCAGGGGGCTGCCCTCGTACCAGACTCTATTATCAAGCTCCTGCGCTGAGGATAATTCCACCCTCCTCTTCAACTGGTGTATCTCCCCTTAGTAAAGCCATAACTTTAGCAGAGGCTCTGAGAGAGCTGGGGCTGTGAGTCTAAATGACAACTTGGTAGGTGCCCTGCCAGTTGAAAAGCTGTGAACAGGCAAAGGGGCCACAGAAATAGTGGTCTAAATGGCACTGTTGGTGAGATGTGCCAAGGCAACTGAAAGCTACACAAGTGTAGCTTTAAGGTACCTATAAATCAACTGGTAACTATGCCAAATACAGATTCTGATTTAGTAGGTCTGGGGTAAGGCTTGAGATTTTGGATTCCCAAAGCTCTCAGGCAATGTTCATATTGGTCATGGATCAGTCCATATGTACCTAGGTGCTAGAATAAGTAGAGATTAATGCTATTGAAGTCTAACAAATGAATGCAGTTGACTTTTACCCAGATGATCCTATATCAAATTTATATTCAGCCATTTTTATAGTGCTTAAATTGGTTGCTGTCATGGATTTTTAACTGAATAACAATATAATAAATCTTTTTTTCAAATGAGCACATATCCTCTAAGAGATTTGGTTCTAACAGTAAATTTTGCTACATTATATTCACACTTTTAAGATGAGGCAAAAAAATTAATGTAAGTTGGAACACAAACTTTTTTGCAAGTGTCATAAAATTCTTTGCCGATTTCTAGATCATTAATTGACCTTGAAAAGCAAACTTTATTTAAGATGTATAGACTGTTTCCAGGATATAATTTAACTAATCTAAAAGTACTTAATTGGACAAATACTATGTGCTAGTTGCTATGGCTTTAATGAGAATGTTGATCTTGTGTATCTGGGGACACAAGGTTCACTCTGTGTTCATGGTAGCTAGGACTTTCAGTCTAGTCTACTGTGTATGAAGCATTATCAAAACACTCGTCATCAAGATTTGCCACCATGCTATTGGTCTTGCTGTTATCTAAAACATTAATCAAGTAAGCATTTGTGCTTCCATCAGCTTGATGCACCTGCTTAGGAGGAATCATTGTCTAAAGATATTAAACTTCAGAAAATAAATTGCCAGCTACAATTATAAACCTAAAGTTTATAGTTCCGTAGTAAGTCCGTGTATATAACTGTATAAGCAGGTACGTTTTTCTGTCTTGTTTTCAATGATGTGATGTTGGCTTGGAGGTGCTCAAAGGATTGCTAAATTCTGTATGCTAATCTGCATTTCCCCCAAACCATTATTTTTCAGCTCTAGTACAATAAATACAGAAATCTTTTGCACTAATATAAAAATATATATTCTAGCTAGTCCAATAACCACCATTTTTATTCTGTAATTACCAGTTTTTCTTCATGTATAAGATGCTCTATGTATAAGATGCACCTTAATTTTGGGACCCAAAATTTAAAAAAATGTATTACATAAAATTATTGAACTCAAGTTTTATTCATCATAAAACTCATGCAACTCCTCATCTACGCAAAAAAAGCGGGAAATGAAAGTTAAAAAATCTACAACCACTGTGTAAGATGCACCCAGTTTTTAGACCCCAAATTTTTCAAAAAAGGGTGCATTTTATACATGGGGAAATATGATATATAAGCATTGTATAAAGCCAACCAGTAATTATTTAATTGGTCACAGAGGAAAAATAATATATGAAAAAGAAATCCTCTTCTAACAGCCATGTGTTAGTGAACATACTTCAGTCTATGCACCAATTGCTTCATGATCCTTGTACATTAAAGGCCTGGACTATAGCAAGTGTTCAGTAGACACTTTTTTAAGGAAGGGAAGAAGGGAGAAAATTATTTGTACAGTGGTTTAGCTATTTTTGTGTGCTTTTAGAGAGTTAACAGGCTGAAAGGACAGTGTGTTTAAATCAATTAACTCACTAAAAGCTTGAAATGTTTTAGAAATCCTATTTCAAGGTATGCTTTCAATTTTATAAATGCATTATTTCTAAATTAACTGGAAAATATAAAATACACTCTCACTGTAAAAAAAATGTTTACAGTTTTAAAAGTCATCCTGAAGTCGGCAGTTCCTACAGACCACCATCCCCAAACCTGTCCCCCCACCCCCCACAGCTAACCCTACTGTCAGTTACCTTTATCTTTCTAGATCTCTGTGTGATGGCAGTAGCCACTAGCCAAACATGGCTAGTGTAACTCAGGAACTAGAATTTTATTTATATTATTTTTATTAAAGTTTAAATAACTTTCTGTGGCCAGTGGACATCATACTGGACAGCAAAATTCTAAACCTTCATGTAATTTCATAAACCAGTATGTGCCTATAGAAACACATATTACCATTTTCTGAGGCTTCTTATAAAACATGGTGTTACAGTTGATCATTCTGATCACTCAAGAATCTGCTTTTTACACTCAACAAAATCTCCCCTGTTGTTAGCTGATGCACAGTACTCTGTAGTGTGGCTGTCCCTCAGTTCAGTTAACCATTGTTCTATCACCGGGTATCAGATGTCCTGGGGTTCACTATTACATCCAAAGCAGAGCCTTGCAAATTCTCTTTGTGCACATACTTCGAGAATTGTTTTTATAATAAATATGCAAAAGTAGGTTGTTAAATAAGATATAAGCGTTTTCATTTTAATAAAAATTGGCAAATTGTTCTTCAAAGTGACTGATTCAATTTACATTCCCACCAACAGTCTTTGAGTTTACACATTTTTTTCCCTCAAACAGCCTTATGTTGCCATCAATTTCCTGGTACTAGCTGTCAAAGCCTTTTTCCCTTTCAAGAATATCTCCCATTTTTAGAAGAAATTAAGCACATCAACGGTTACCGTTAAAATTCACAGAAGTGGGAAGATATATTTCACTTTGCTTCCAAGTCAATGTTCAATTTTTAGCTTTTTAACAATTTTAGTTGACCAAGCACTTCCCAGGAATGTCTCTCATATGACAATACCTACACATTAAAGAAGGCTTTTTGAAGGAAAATGCATTAACTTTTTTTTCAGTAATGGTCTGGCATTACTCAGTAAAATATGTTTTAAATTGCTTTTCCTATAATAGAGATAGATTGTGCTGAGCATTCAACCTTCTTGCCTAGTCCTTCTTTTACACATTGTGTTGAGTTTCTCAATGGCTGATCAGGACTCTAATACTATTTTGTAGAATTTTTCCCTTGGGCAAAATTATTGGCCTAGATAAGGACTGAATTTTTTAACTCACTGGAGTTTGCTCTCACATAGTGTCACTGCAGCATCTTTAGGTAGTTTTGTGTGATTGAGAGAGCACTTGACCAGGAATCTCGTCCTGACTCTTCTACTCCTTGTCCTAGGGCCTGAGGCAAGTCCTCTACTCTCTCGGTTCCCTTACCTGAAAATGATGGTGATGTAATAAATAGATGACTACAGAGATCCCCCTTAAAGAATAAAATTAACTGTTCCTAAGACAGTCACCTAATACTTTATTAGTTAGATTGTGGCAGTATTTGAATGAAGAGAAAGAAGTCATCAGGAACAGTTTTATGTCAAATCAGCATACACTCATTAATAAGTGAGGCCAAGTATATATGCTCTGCAAGAGTTCATATGCTTTCTGCTTTCCTACCATTCTGGGTGTCCAGTACAATGCCATCCTACCCATTCTTCAAAGATAAAGAACACCTGCTTTGGAAAGATTAGAAATCACAGAGAGAGGCAGAGGTACTAGAAACCCGCAGAAATGTTTTAGAGCCTTATAGTCAAAAGACAGAACAGAAGAGGGTTTCCTAAAATTAGAGACTGGTATCTTCCCTGCTAATCTTTGGTAAATCTTGATTAAATTATTTAAGCAATGAAACATGAACCTCTTTTGAGCCAGGTAGTAACATGCAAGAGTCAAATAAATTATTTAAAATTTATATGATTTTCTTTCCAGAGAAGATAACTATGCTAATAGGTCAGGGAAATAAATATTTGTGTCATGTGGAATCTGGTTTTCATGAAGACCTTTGATAAGATCTTTCAGCATATATTTATAGGTACAAATGATACATAATGGACTAGAAAGGTGGGTAGGTATATTCATTAAAAAAAATAATAATAAGGCCCTGTATGGTTGGCTCCATGGTAGAGCGTCAGCCTGGTGTGCAGGAGTTCTGGGTTCAATTCCCGACCAGGGCACACAGGAGAAGCACCCATCTGCTTCTCCACCCCTCCCCCTCTCCTTCCTCTCTGTCTCTCTCTTCCCCTCCCACAGCCAAGGCTCCATTGGAGCAAAGTTGGCCCGGGTGCTGAGGATGGCTCCATGGCCTCTGCCTCAGGTGCTAGAATGGCTCTGGTTGCAACGGAGCAACGCCCCAGATGGGCAGAGCATCGCCCCCTGGTGGGCATGCCGGGTGGATCCCGGTTGGGCGCATGCGGGAGTCTGTCTGACTGCCTCCCCATTTCCAACTTCAGAAAAATACAAAAAAAAATAAATAAGACAACTGATCCTAAAAGATGTGGACTAATAGAGACCACATCATGCTGAGAGCAGTCATTGCGCTCATATGCAGAGTTATAAGCATTTTAAGAAACAGACTTTAAGATATATACTTCATGTTTATCAAACCTGAATCTAACACAACAATGAAGGGATGGCTGAAGTGGTTGATTAGTAGTTTCCCAAAACAGACCGATCATAATATATATTTTCCAGGACAGTTGTTAAAATAGAAGTCTGATCCCAAACCCACAACTACTGAATCACAACCAGCAGAATTGAAGTCCAGGAAATTATCTAATAATTCTGCCTATCAGTCAACTTTGAAAACCACCTTCTTTGATGATAAAAACAAAACCCCCAAATAAATATTTTTAAAATAATAAATATTTTTAAAGAAAAGAAAAACATATTCACAGGATGGAAGAAAAAATAAAATTTAAAAGCATTAAAATTCATTTGGATAAATGTAAAATAAAAATGTCAACATCAATTCAGATTCATGGCTAATATTATTTGATTACAAAGATCTAATAGAATAACAGAAAACACTAATGTTATCAAAAGCAGCATTTGCAGAAGCACAGTCCTATGTTCGAAGTCTGTATTATGTGTAAATAGTACATGAATTATTAGGACTGGATCACCGACCTCTCTCTCCTCTAGCACCCAGAAGGGTATCTGACTCATTATATTTCAGCCAAGGATGGTGCACTATTGAAATGCCCTTTCACTTTATTGGGCCTGCTTAAGTGGCTGAGGCTGAGGATGTGCTGCTGTTGGTTCTGTTTATAGACAGACAGGTGGCTGTCTTAAGAGCCACCTTTAGGTAAAATAGTGTATGATAACAATTATAGGAAAGACTTCAACACAATTAACTTTTGCATGCCTTTCTTTTTAAAATTTTGATATGGACTTTCCTACTAAGTTGTTTCTTTAATGATATCACGTATTTACTGAAGGGTAGTGCCAATTTTTTGCAAATTATTTTCTACCATTCTGCTCTGCAGAGTAAAGAATGTAGTTTACTTGTGATGCAACTCCTGCATTTGTTGTCAATGACAATGGTTGTTTAGTTGTTTAGGTTTCATATAGTTGGTCAGGTTATGTCATGAGAATTGTATTAAGAAGAATTATGGTTTTGTTGAGTGCCAGCTCTTTGCAGTGAAATGGTAGGGGGTGGAGGTGGGTGTGGGCACTGTTTGTTTTGGCAGGATATCAGAAATGTGGAGTCCTGGGTATTCTGCATAAATCTTTCCACATCAACTGGTACTCCTCTCTCCCTGCCCCTGCCATCTATTTTCTAGCCTCTGGAAAACTGTATGTGGGTCCAGAAAATACCAATATCAGTTCTCTTCTGCAGCTCTTCCACATTTCTGTGGCTTCAAGAGACCTTGCACTGCAACCTCCTCCTTCTCTCAAGATGTGTCACTGAGAACAACTTAAATCAACTATAATTTTCAACAGATTCTGAACTGGGATTTGGAAAGATAAGTTCATTATTGAATTAAATCATAATAAATTCAGGCTGTAATCCAACTGCTTCCAGCTTTTCTCCTCCCTCTGTGGGTTAACAAGTGTTTCCAAAGCCACAAGGCATTAAGAATCCTAAAGCAGCTAATGAACAGTGCCGATCCACATCATAGGAAATGTGTGGGTTCCAGGCAGCTGTCAACCCTCAGCTTCCTCGGGCTATCAGAATGATGATGGAGTTCTTGGAATTGTGTTTTGACATTCTGCTCCCTGCCTGTGGCAGAACATAGCCCTCTCAATAGGCACTGTAGCCCAGGAAAGTACTCTGGGCATAAAAAAGTCTCATTGCCATGATTATGAAAAAAAGTAAATGAACATTTCCTCATGTTCAGACTATGACTCACAACTGGACTGTTAATGGACAAAGGAAGCCTGAGGCATTCTTTTGACACACCATCCAACCCACTGAAATACGGGATTGATGCGATGTGGAGTTTCATAGCTTTGGATCAGTTATCTTCCAAAAGGCAGATGAAACCTAGGTAAAGGAGCATCCTGATAGCCTGTTTCAACTTTTTCTATTCTATTTATTTAAAGATTTCAAGAGAAAAAGAGGGCCCATCTACTACATCTCACAGATAGACAAAAGCAATAACAAAAAGCTTACCATCTTCCCAAAACCTTGAAAGGTTGATATAAATCTGTTTTTATCTTGCATGGATCTGAGTATAATAATTTACCTGCTTTATTAATAAAATAGTATGTCACACTGACAATAAAGCCTTACCTCTTGCCTGCAGCTTTATAATATATATTGCATAATGTTATAAAAATATCTTTCTTTTTATAGTTTTTTGTTGTTGTTTTAAATTTTTTATTTATTGATTTTTGGAGAGTGGGGGAAGAGAGAGAGAGAGAGGGAAAGAAGGAAAGTGAAAAAGATGGGGAGAAGCGGGAAGCATCTACTCATAGTAGTTGCTTCCTGCATATGCCCTGACCAGGTATGCCCAGGGATTCGAACTGGCAACCTCAGCATTTCAAGTCGACACTTAAACCACTACACCACCACAGGTCAGGCAAAAAATATCTTTCTAAACATGTCATTCCCCTACTTGAATAACCTTTCTGTATCATGGTAGATAATATGCACCTTCTTACGTTTCCTATACTAAGGATTTCACTACCAAACTCACATTTTTGCAACTTCCTCTCAGGGTACCAGGGAAAGTATTATACACTCTAATGCTGTAGCTACAGAAATTTACTACCCAACATATCTTGTCTTTTCAAGTCTGTTACCCAATCCATATAATTACATGCTGAACTCTTTGTTCCTTTTAAAGATGTGACTTAAATGTTACTTGCTGTAGGAATCCTTCCTTATTGCACCCAAGAGTAGGAATCACACCCTCTATCACTTTTATTCACTCCTCCACTACTCATATCACTAGGACAGGGACTGGGGCTTACCTTTCTATTCCCCCTATTTATATGGTCCCTGGAAAATTAAAGGAGAGTGATAAATGGCTTGTTGGAGGAGGACATAGGTAGATAGATGCATGTTTAAAATTAGGTCAGAGCTACACCGTACGTGAAGGTGGTTTAAATTCTATAATTCATTTTATATAATATCTTTTTAATGAGAAGTGTTTGAAGTGATGACCAGAAAATGTATCAGTTAGTGGTTGACATTAATGTTCAGTGACATGTAGAATTAAAAGCAATATTTTACTTTACTCCTTGCAGATGTGTCTCTCCTTCTATGAAGATCTGATTACAAGGTCTTTGGAAGCTTCACAGACTAAAATACAAAAGATGGGTCTATAAGCACTACACTTTGGTGTGATGTTTAAGAAGTTAGAGGTTCATCTTAAAAATGCACTATCTAAAGCCAAAAGCTAAGAATGCTGTTAATATATTGACAGACATAATTGAGATATGAAATTATAAATGCTAAACAGTGGACTGAATGAAGAATATTACAGAAATATGGTGAAGTACAATATTTGCTAAAAATAATAAGCTATAGAAGTCAATATTTTCAGATATAGAAAAATGGGCAAAACTGTTCGTATTTTATAGCCTTAGGATGGATATTATGTAGAAATAAAAAATGAAAGCTTTGAAGAAAGCTTTTGTTTAATGATTTGGTTTAAAAAATGTTAATAGTACATTGTTTCTTTCAAGAGGAATAGAAGGCAGGGTTTGAAAAGACCTAATCAGGTCCTGGCTGGTTGGCTCAGTGGTAGAGCATTGGCTAGGCGTGTGGATGCCCTGGGTTTGATTCCCCATCAGGGCACACAGGAGAAGCACCCATTTGCTTCTCCACCCCTCTCCCTCTCATTTCTCTCTCTCTCTCTCTCTCTCTCTCTCTCTTCCCCTCTCACAGCCAAGGCTCAATTGGAGCAAGTTGGCCCTGGGCACTGAGGATGGCTCCATGGACTCCACCTCTGGTGCTAGAATGGCTCTGGTTGCAAAGGAACAACGCCCCAGATGGGCAGAGCACTGCCTCCTAGTGGGCTTGCAGGGTGGATCCCTGTCAGGATACATGCGGAGTCTGTCTCTGCCTTCCCTCCTTTCACTAAATAAGAGAAATTTAAAAATAATAAAAGACCTAATCAAAGTCTACTTGTAGGCAGTTTGGTGGCATCTTCAGAGAGAGCTCAGTGCAATGGAAGCAGCTGGGCACCAGGAGCTTAACCCAACAATAGCCTCGGCTCTCAGAAGGGATATGGCGGATGTTACTTAAATGCATTCCCAGGTAAGAATCTTTGGGTTCTGGAAGGAGTAGAGAGCTCTAACCAAGGAGACATCACATATAATTCTGTACGGTATCAGAAACAGAGAGAAACATTAATGTCAGTAGAGCAGTTGCAAAGTAGAAGCTTGGCCCTATTGTGTCTCCCTGACTCCCTGGGTAGCTAAGGACCTGCTGAGCTCTGGGCAGTGCAGTGAGCTTCTGGGCCTGGTGGGGGCGCAATGACTCCAATGAATGGGGTTTTGTTCTTTTGAGACACCCTGGGAAATTTCCAGAAATAAACAGATGGGTTGCATATGATAACTTACTTCAACAAATGTGGGCAAAAGCTAATGAAATTTAAATAGTATTAATGTAACTTCCTTTGTTGCCGCAGGTCTGACAAAGTTTAGGATAAGGGTTCTTTTTCCAAATTTTATTTTATAGGTATAGGAGAAAAAGATTTAGAATGTTCATTAACCATAAGTTTCTTATAAGTATGATGTGGGTTTTATAAAAATAAAGTCTTTTTTTTTAAAAAAGGAACAAAACAAAATCCAAAATAAACGCAGTGTAATTTCAGACCTCTTTGACCTCAACAGTATAAATATCATCTCGCAAGGACAATCACCTCACTGTTCTTTGGACTTGGTGAGGGTTGGCTTGAAGTGGATAACCACCATTTTCATAGGAAGAGTGATGTTGATGAGTCTAGAAATATCTTACGAGAGAAAGGGTTCCAAAACTGGGAAGTAGAACCTAGAGAGGATTATGCTTAGAGTGGGCATGCCAGTTATTCCACATAGAAAAGGCCGTTTTGAGGGGGAAAATTGGCAGAAATCTCTCATTCCAAATTAAGAACAGGGGGAGGGCAGCACAGAGAGGTGGACAAACAGCTCCTTATCAAGCCCGGTTTCCAAATGACCAGAGCCATTTCATGACACATCAGGCTGCCTTGAAAGGCATTATGTGTTCGGTCATTCTGTGTTCCCAGGAAGGAGCTATCAGATCTGTGATCGAGGCAGTCTCTGTGCTGGATCAGTGATTAGGCCAAATGACGTCTACGTTCTTTTCAGGGTTAAGATTCAAGATCTCTGCGCTTTGTCAGCTAAAAACAGTATTACTTGGGATTATTGTAATTTTCTTGGCTTCCCTGAAGTCACAGTATATTTAATTAGTCACTGCATTTTCAGCTTTATACAGGTATACATCTATTCATAACGAAAAGGAAAAATATGCCCTGAGTAGATATAAGCAATATTTTATTCTAGGGTAATTTGAAATCCTTGATTTAGTTTCATGAGTGCTCTGGATCCCAGGAAGTCTTTATATTCAGTGGCTGAATATGGAAGTCATTCAGGATTCTGCAGAACTGGGGTTTGGGGTCAGCACCCTTCTAGGAACAGAAAAGCAGATCCAGGTAAAATTTCACCCAGAACCAAAGTTATGTTGCTCTAAGCTCAGAGTTCACAGAGCTGCAGCCTTACGAGCTGAAAATCACTTTGTGCTTATGACTTAATGTGATTATTCCATTCAGGGTGCTCAATGGTAATTAAAAGGCACGAAGAGTTCTTTATGTGTTTTTTTCCCCCTCTCAGTAGGCGTGCCATACGGGGGGGGGGGAGGGATTGGCAGGGAGGAATTGACTCATTCTGACGCCACACCTGTGCTGAGGGCACACAGTGGTTCATGGCATCTCATGAGAATTGAAGAGGCAAGGGTGTCCTTATTCTCTAGAGGAAAAAAACCCTGGGATTTATAGGAAGCAATGGTTTATTCAGATGTAGAACCCAATTTAAAACACATCCCTGGTGAACCTTTCAAATGACTACCTACAACAAAATAATGAAAACTGATATTTTAAAATGTTACATTTCAATTATTGTAGAAAGAAACCACCCCCCCTACATTTTACAATTGTTAAAGTGGCCCAAATCTACGATTAAAAGGAAAAGAGCTCAGACCACATGCATTATTTTATCCATTCTGGATAAACATTCTGGTTTTTGTGTGAAAATAAAGTGTTACAAAATAGACCTCCCAGATTGAAAATAAGAGCAGATAAGCAATTTCCCAGTAAAGAAAGAGTGCTACAAACTCATTGTAGAGTGTATGGAAATTTCAAAGGGCAGTGAAAACGGACTCTGATGACAAAGTGAATAACAGGATGTGTGACTAAAGCGGCTGACCCCGACCGGCTATCTCAGCGTAGGAGCCGCTGACGTTACTCTTCGTCTTCTTTCTCTTTCCTCTTCCTCTCTTTGTCCTCATTTTTCATTCCACCCTCTGCCTCAATTCCATTTCCTCCTCTTCTATTATCTGTCCTCTCATCTTCCTCCTTCTTACCTTTTCTTTAATTGACCCTAATAGGAAACTCAAGTAATTGAAAATGTGTTATGTAACACGAAAAACTTTTGTCTACCGCTATGCACCATGCTCAGCCCAGGTCAGTACAATTGGTTTCTTTGTCTGATCGTGATTTTACTTATAGTGTGTTCCCCACACTGAGTCCTCTGGGCTCCCCTCCACGCTGCACCTGGAATGCACGCCTGTGGTGGGAACAGGGAGGCAAAGGGCAGTGCCGCTTCTCCTTGTGAGAAAGACGGTATTTCTTACCATCCTAGGTACTTCCGGGAATGCGGGCTCAGAGCCGTGCAGTACGCGCAGCATCACAGAATGATATCCAATGCCATGTTATACGAACAATGCCAATAGCAAATGGCATCCAAGAGAATTCAAATAAATTTCTTGTTTAAAATTTTTGCTGTCACAAGGAGCTTAATGCTTTGCAATGTACACAGTCTAAATATGTTGTCTTTGGATGGAGAACATGTCAGTTGTTAAAAGCCCCAAGAACAAACATTCTACTTGATCCCAGCCAAAGGCTAACAAGCTACGAATACAATGGTGGGGTTCACAGTGTTCGCAGCCACACAAAGCCACTTTAGAGAACATGCAATGTGAATACTGGTTCGTCTCAGCTGATGGCATTGAATGCTTCCTTTAACGTCATGATGCTATGTTTTAGAATAAAGACACTGTGCTGTTAACCCTCAGAGACACAGGGTACACAGTGGAGAGGCCATGAACAAGGCACCTGCCCTCCCAAATATATAGAGAATTGACCCTTAATTATTCCTGAGATTAGTTTGCCTTATTAATATGGTCAGTGTTACTCATCTTAGTTACTCCTTTAAAAAGGTTTATGTAATACATTCTCAATTATAGTCCTTCACAGGGTTGGGACTTGTAAGTGTTGCAAAAATAAATACTGACGTACAAAAATATAAAATACGTTCTGCCTCTAAGGTTACAGGTTTGGGAGGGAGGAGACAGTCTGGGCTTAGAATCACAGGACTTGAGTGCAGATCTGTCTTCTGTCATTTGTTCCCAAGTAACCTCAGGTGACTCACTTAAGCAACGCACATCAAACCTCCTAGCTCTCACCCACCCCTCATGTAAAACAGGGGTTATATCCATTTTATATTATGTTGTGAGATTAAGTGAGAGAATTGTCAGAAAGCACCTTGGGTGCTATGACTACACAAAAATAAAGCATCCTAACCAAGGCATTTGCACAGTCTAGTTTAGGATCCAATGTATGGCTCCGGGACACAATGAATAAAAATACAAGCGGTACCTCAAAGAAGCCAATGATTTTCCAAAGGCCTGATAATAGAAATCAGTGTTTTGTGCTCAGAAGACAGAGAAATCTGTTACTGGGGGGGGGGGGGGGGGGACCACACAAAGGACTTCACTGGGGAGGGAAAGTGGTAGAAAAAGGAACTAAAATTAAGGATGATTAATATGCTTTTGAGCATTATACCCAATGTGCTGATGTGGAAACAGGCTCAGATATGTTATATAACAGGCTAAGGCCATACTGGGACCAGTAAGTGGTAACACCTATATTTAAAACCTGTTTCACTCATTTGTTTTTTTCACTACTGGGTCCAGACACTTGAAATACTAGCAAAATATCTCCAGATCTTTAAAAGAGGCTAAACGTGTGTAAGTGTGTGTGTGTGTGTGTGTGTGTGTGTGTGTGTGTGTGTGTGTGTTGGGTGTGTGTGTATGCATTGCAGTTGGAAATCAAGAACCTTGTGGGGAAAAAACTAACAAGGAATGCCTGATACGAGTGACATATTTGAGGGACCGTGACTAGAAAGTCCAGCGGGCATAGAGGTTTGCACAGTGAAGAAAGAAGAAACAAAGTGGTAAAGGTTTGTTGGGACCTGTTCAATATGCCAAGATGTTTTCACATTTCTCCATAAGTAAATCAATTCTCATGGAAAGTCTTTAAACAGCGCTGTGATCTAATCCAAGTGGTTTTAGGAAGGTTGTTTTGGCTCCATGTAGAATAATTGGCTGGAGAAGAAACAGGAAAGAAAAGCTGTTAACTTGTAGTGATGTGGTGCTGGCTTAGTGAGGGTAAAGGAGGTAAAAGGAAAGGAACAGATATGAAGGAAGAACTGAGACAACCTAGTGACTGATTGAGGTTGGGAGGTGAGGAGGTGGCTATATTCAAAAATGACTATAAACTTCAAGCTTGGGTGGCAGAATGATAGCTACAGTAACAGAAGTGAAGTCAGAGGGTGCGGCTTTGCAGAAAAGAGAAGTCGGCTACCACACATGATATGACAGTCAGATGGAATGTCCGAACAGCAGCGGAGGAAGCTGAGGGCTCTGACGACCCCAGCAATCTCTGTAGGAGTCGTCATTAGTTCTAGGGACATATGATTTCTATGGAAGGAATAAACTCAGAGACAGAATGATTCAAGATCCACCCTTGGGAGATATCCAACATCCAGCTGTGAATACTGAAAACTTTTGTCTATAATGATGACAAATATTAACCACAAAATTCTGATTTTTGTGGAATTTTTTGTTTGTTTGTTTGTTTGTTTGTTTTCCCTTAAGGGAAACTTGAAATGGTGGCCAGGAACCAAAAGGGAGAGAACTGGTCATGTGATTTATTTCATGCTTGATTGATAATAAATCTTTAGTTAATAAATGTCCTCAAATAAATCAGAGTTTAATGTGAGACTTGCTCTCCACCAAACAAGGTGGAAAGGAAGATTCCTTACAAGATTGTAAGGAGGTAGCTAATTATTACCATCTCAAACTTCACTGGAAATTGTAAATGTCCAACAAAAAGAAACCAAATATGTTCTTAACCATATTGGCTTAAGGCGGCTGCTAGCACAGCGAGCCTGAGCACCATCTAGCCTTTTAAGGAATAAATATTCATTCCTAATGGCTCATTCCCTAACAGAAAGCAATGGCCTCTAGAAATATATCCAAATGTCCCTACTAGCAAGGAACGTTCTAGATATGTAGTGATTAATCACTTGACCTGTTCACTTCATGAGGAGAGGGAATCCACAGCTTCTGAGGAATATCTGCCTGTTCCACAATTAAGCATGGTTCAAGGGCAGTTTATATGATTTTTTTTTCCCTTAGGAGCTCATCCATTTGGTGACAGAGAGCAATTATATCTTGAAATGTTACTAGTGAGGTATACACAGTGATAATCTGATTTAACCCCTATTCCAGTGGAGCGTCATGAAAATACAGCAATCTAAAGAGCTCACATGTCGTGCAGGAGGTTGCCACGTAGCATCTGCCGATGTGGGACTTTGTGTGTGTGCACTCACACACATACACAGACACATAGCGACACACATACAGGCCCAGATACACATATACACTCCTAACACACCTAGCTATCTCTGAGGTAATTCAACAAGCCCTGCAGCTGGACTCATCTTCATTTTCAGAACCCTTGAGGAACAATCATATTTGAGGGAGAAAAGGATTGAGTCACACTGAGGTAAAAAGGTACATAAATGCACCTCTTCAGGATGCTCGTAAAGGGACAAAAGAACAGTCATTTCACTGAAATGCCATCTGTGATGGTGGCCCAGCAAAGCAAAGTGGCCTGGGCTTCCCCGGCAGCCTGGAGCAGCGGGGCCCCTCCCCCACCCCCTGGTTCTCAGAGCCCCACTTTCCGAGGCCTTCCCTCAGGGTTTCTGTTCCGCTGACCTATAAATGTTCGCTGCAGTTATTCTGATTTTCACCTCCTGCCATGCTCACCACTCTTCTTGTCCCTTTCTATTAATTTTTTTTTTCAAAATAGCATGCTTTACAATAAAAAACCTCAAGTAAAATATACAGTAAAACAAACAAATCATAGTTAATTAAAGCATTAAAAGCAACCCAGTCATGACATCTTAAACATTACTTAATTACTAATTTATTTTACAAAGGAATATAGAAGATGTTATCTCTATACTACATGTCAGTTTTCTTAGCTGCTGGGAAAATCCAACAATGAATGAAAGAATGGAATGGGTAAGGGTGAAACATCAGAGAGATTGGTCCAAACAGTGGGCAGCACAGCCCCCTACAGCCTAGGGCAGAATCCCTGAGAGACTAGGGCGTTTCTGGAGGGCGCCAGGCCCACCGCCACTGCCCTTGTGTCCAGGCAGAGGGGTGCCTGTGTGTTTGTAGACTGGGTTTCCTCATCGGCAACACTAGGCCCCTGTCCTGAGGAGGGGAGGGATGTGAAGATCAGAGAGATAGCATGAGGCTTTACCACTTGTTCTCCAAGAATATTTGCTGATGGGATTACCCAGTGAAGTCAGAGGCTAAAATCAAAGGTCGACCTTTTCCACGAATGTTGATTCAACACTTGCAATAGGCATCTCTTTCTGGCCTAACACACTCTTGGTTTCTCTTTGGACGTCTGTTACAGAAGAGCTTCTATAGAAAGATGATTTGAGGCAGTTGTCTGTCTTGTGGATGGAGAAAGACAGGAATAATAACAAGGTCTCAGAGAGAAAAGTGGAAAGATGAGGAGTGTGTTGGGTCCTTAAAGCTGGTCCTACTGGGAGAAGACCTCGGTGAGCGAGATCACTCATTATTATCCAACCTGTGGCAAATGCGTAGAAGTAGAAAGATAAAACTACCTTTCCAAAAATTCTTATGAAATTACTGTGGCAAAGAAGTCTTTAGATCTATTGCATCAGTTTGTTAAAATAGAATTCAAATGTGAAATGAAAGAATAGAAGTCAACCCACCCAGCCCCTCTTCCACAAAAGGGAAACACGACAGGTCTCTCCCTTCACGCACTGCTCTGATTCAGCAGCTGGTTTTATAAGTTGGACTGCATCCCTCCATAAAGATATGTTGAAGTTCTAACTCTTAGTAGTTCATAATGTGACTTTATTTAGAAATAGGGTCTTTAGAGGTAATCAAGTTAAAATAGAAGTCCTTAGCGTGGGATCACAACCAATATGATTGGTGTCCTTATAAGAAGACACAGGAAAAAGACAGCCATCCACCAACCAAGGAGAAAGACCTAGAACAGATCCTTCTCCGGTACCTTCAGAGGGAGTATAGCCCCCGTGACACCATGATTTCAAACTTCTGGCACTTTGTTACTTCAGCTCCAGGAAACCAATGACAGCTGGCCATCAGAATGTTACTCAAATAACAGACTAGGAAGGAGGGTTTGGTTTTTCAAATCATAGGAGCCACTTAATATTGTGGGTTTGAAAAATAAATCCACTTCAAATATTGTCTGTAGTGCAAAGGTTCATAGAAATCCAATTATAAAAATTCACAGCCCAGAGAAGGGGAAAAAATCAAATTACCATTTATGAATATTTAAACAGAGTTAATGACTGGAAAACTAAACGGAGCAGAAAAATAAACAGAAAAATAATTAGTAATTGTGGAGCACTGTGATGAAACTCAGTGACAGTTTGAATCTCAACTTTGCCATCTGACAAGTGTGGAACCTTCAGTAAGTTGCTGATACTCACTGATCCTCAATTCTCTCTGCAGGATTGTTGTGGAGATGGTTATGATGCATTTGAAGTCTTCATCATGGGGTTTCACGTATGGTGACTATGAACTGAATTTTAGTTATTATTATGATTTCTAATTTCTAATGACAGATAAGTGCTTTAATTAATTTTTTTATCTGCTTCTCCACCCCTCCCCCTCTCTTTCCTCTCTGTCTCTCTCTTCCCCTCCCGCAGCTGAGGCTCCATTGGAGCAAAGTAGGCCCGGGCGCTGAGGATGGCTCTGTGGCCTCTGCCTCAGGCGCTAGAATGGCTCTGGTTGCAACAGAGCGACGCCCCAGAGGGGCAGAGCATCGTCCCCTGGTGGGCATGCCGGGTGGATCCTGGTTGGGCGCATGCGGGAGTCTGTCTGACTGCCTCCCCGTTTCCAACTTCGGAAAAATACAAAAAAAAACAAAAAATAAAAAACACTCTAAATTTAAAAACAAATAGTTTATTTCTTTGCTCTCATCTTTTTTAGATGGCATATTTTATGTTTTATTTTTAAGTAATTTAATCTGTATCTCTTATTCTAGAGCACCATTGCTCTGAAAGCAGGGTCAGACACAGATCCCAGATATCAACATCAGGTGTAAGAACATGGATATTCTGTGGAGCCATCTGGTTACCCAGGAAAGCACAAAACATTTTATACAAAGTTCTTTTCAGGAATTTGGAAATATTCCAAAATAAGGTGGCTGAGCTCTGATTTGGACCACACTCTCACAATGCCAAACCGCTTTGGAAGAAACTTAGCTTATCTCCACAACAGTTATAAGAATTTGTTGCAATGATGGCAATTTAATCTCCTTGCCCTGGCTAAATAGCTCCATTGATCAGAGCATCATCTCCAAACATCAAGTTTGATACCTGGTCAGGGCACATACAGGAACAGATCAACGTTTCTCTCTCTCTCACTCTCTCTCTCTTTCTCTCTCTCTCCCTCCTTTCCTCTCCAGCTGAAATAAATAAATTTAAAAAAAAAGAAAGAAAAGAAATTCAACCTCCTTGTCACACATATATGAGCTATATTGATTGGTTGGGACAAGGCTCCGAGGCGGTGTTTGGTAGATACAGGAGAGAAAGTGCCTGAAAAATGAACCCCAGACCTTGTCAGAAGTTGTGAAGCTGAGGAAAAGGAAGAATTCTGTAGAAAACAGTGTACACATGACAATGGGAGAGCCTGCTGCTGTGGGCAATGGAATACTCTTTATGAAAAGACCTAGAAATTGGATCAGCTGGTGTTGTGGTCATGCTTATGCCAGAAGACCAGGGGAGGAGAGCTACTAGGTGCTATTGCTGCGAAGAGAATCCCAGGAACCAGTTCGTGGAAGTGCCACCCGCCCGCGTGGGAAGATCGGCCCTTTGATTCCCTTGCCAAATGAAAATAGGCTCAGTAGTTATGTGGTTGTTCTGGAGCCATAAAACCTTCCTCACGACATGAAATATCTAGCTTTTAAACTGGGAGCTTTTGCAGTGTGAATATACGTATTTACCCCTATGCTCTAGAGAAACACACGTCAACCTTAAAAAAATGTGTCTCATAATGCACCCAAGGCAAACAGGCTTTGTCCAGAACCACAGCACTCATACAGGTCACTTAGGGGAGTACGCAGGGTGAGGACCCAACCTGCTATCTCTACATTCCTTCCCGAATGTCAGGCTCTGCCCTAAAGCTCACATACATATTGATTTATATCACCTTCAAAATAAAAGTGCAGGTAGATACTAAGATTATCCTCACTAAAAAATATTTAATTTTTAATTGTGGTAAAAAAACAACAACAAAATTTACTTTTTTTTTTTTTTTTCTGAAGCTGGAAACGGGGAGAGACAGTCAGACAGATTCCCGCATGCGCCCGACCAGGATCCACCCGGCACGCCCACCAGGGGCGGGACGCTCTGCCCACCAGGGGGCGATGCTCTGCCCCTCCGGGGCGTCGCTCTGCCGCAACCAGAGCCACTCTAGCGCCTGGGACAGAGGCCAAGGAGCCATCCCCAGCGCCCGGGCCATCTTTGCTCCAATGGAGCCTTGGCTGCGGGAGGGGAAGAGAGAGACAGAGAGGAAGGAGGGGGGGGGGTGGAGAAGCAAATGGGTGCTTCTCCTGTGTGCCCTGGCCGGGAATCGAACCCGGGTCCCCCGCACGCCAGGCCGACGCTCTACCGCTGAGCCAACCGGCCAGGGCAAAATTTACTATTTTTAAGGCATACACTTTTGTAGTGTTAAGCATATTCACATTTTTATCTTGTCAGATTGAATCTCTAAACTCGTTAAACAACAATGATTATTTCCATTATATGTAAGAGAAAATGGACGTACAGAGAGATTAAGTAACTTACTGAAGGTCACACTGCTAGTACGGACAAAAACCTCATTCAGAACCATAAAGTCTGTCTTCAATACCAGGTCTTAATTATTTAGCTAGGAGAGAACATTATAAGAGGTAGCTAAACAAATATTAGGACTTAAAAATGTATTCTTCTGAATGGGTAATACACTCACATGATCGAAAATAAAAATTATGTATATACATAAAAATACATAGATGTGGACACATACG